>NC_045786.1:39078862-39305885 GCF_009873245.2 Balaenoptera musculus
CCCCCAGGGGGGTAGAGTTGGGGGTGGGGAGGGTGAGGGGGTCGGGCAGGGCATCACACAGGACTCCTCTGGCCTGGGCCTGCCAGAATGGCAGTGTTTCTAGGGAAAGGGATGGGGGATGGGAGAGAGTAGGGTTGGGTCTGAAGCACAGCTGAGCTGAGAGAGAAGGCAGAAAAGGTAGGTAGGTGGTATTTAGAGGACCGTGGACGTTGGGTTGCCGGACCTTAGGCAATGGGAGCCTCGGAGGTATTTGAACCAGGGGGTGGGGATGGGAGCGGGGGCTATGATCTGAGCCAGGCCTGGGGAAGTGTCTCTGGCAGCAGGGTAGAAGACATGGGCGGGGAGCATACATTGTGCAGCAGGCAGAAAACGAGGGCCACAATCTAAGACCGAGGTTCTCAAGGGAAGTTGGAGAGGGGACGGGATGTAAAATTTGACTTTCTGCCTTGTTCTCTCCACAGGCACATTGATGACCATCAGCCATGAAGCAGGCACTGTGCTTAGGGATACAGACCACATCACTACACCCAACCTACACAAGGCCAGGAAGGAGGCATCAGTACTCCCCCTTCACTGATGAGAAAACTCAGGCTCAGAAAGTTTCAGTAACTTGCCAAAGGTCGCACAAACCAGTAAGTGATCGAGCAGGAAATGTGAACGGCAGGTGTGGTTCCAAAGAGCTGCCCGGTCTTTAGATCCCCGCCTCCCTCCTCGAACGGCTGTTAAGTGCCTACTCCGGACGGCACTCCATGTTACACACTGGAAGGGCCCGGCATAATCTCCAACTGAGAAACAAAAGCATTTTGGCACCAAGTCTGGATGAGGACCGAGGTGTCCTGACTCCCAGGCCAGTGCTGGAGGGCGTCCAGGGAATTGCATTTCTCTTCTGCCCTTTCTGCTGCTGGGATGGGGAGGGAGGCTGGGGAGGAGGAGAAGGGATGGGGCCAAGCCGCTCACCTGACTGCTCAGTGGGGATCTGAGTGTGGGCGGCTCCATGTAGTATCCCTAGGTCTCCCATCGGCACCTAAACCACCCCACCTTTCTTCGTGTTGCCCTCCCCTTCTTGGTGACTCACCTTTGTCCTCCTCTGTCCTAACGTTTCCTTCTTTCCGATCCTCTGGATGCTACTGATGGCTAAGTCACTGCTCCCTGGGGTCTCTGACTCTTCTCTCTGCTGCCATCTCTTTCCTCACTCCCGTCCATCTCCCCAGCAGCCCCATTCAGGTCTTCTTGACAGCGGTTTTGATCCTGCCATGCTCTTACTCAAGAATCTCAGTGGCTCTCTATGGCCCGCTGAGTTGCATACACAGAATCCTCCCTCCCCTTTGGCAAATAGCACCAGCCTCATGGAGCCTTTCCAGGACCACCCTGATGTACTCTGCCCCCTCCTCAGGGCTCCTTAGTACCCTCTTAGTACCTCTAGAACAGTGCTGTCCAATAGAAAGAAGCATAACGTGAGCCACATAGGTAATTTTAAATCATCACCGGCCATATTTTAAAAGGTAAAGAGAAATAGGTGAAATTAGTTTTAATGTTTTATTTAACCTAATATATAAAAATACTACCATTCTACATGTAATCTATATTTTAAAATTATCGAAGTACTTTGTGGTTCTTTTTTCAATCAAGTCTTTGAAATCCAGTGCATATTTTACACTTACAGCACATCTCAATTCAGACAGACCAGCCACTTTTCAGGTGCTCACCTGTCACCCCTAACTGGTGGGACCCTACTGGACACACAGCTCTAGAGGTTTCGAGCCTTCCACATTCTAGTTATCTGAACTTGTGCGAGTTGCTTAGTGTTATGGGTTGAATTGCGTTCTCCCTCAAATTCATTCGTTTAAATCCTAACCCCAGCCACCTCAAAATGTGACTTATTTGGAAATAGGGTCATTGCAGACGTTATTGTTAGGATGTCATAATGGAATAGGTTGAGTCCCTAACGAACACAACCGATGTCCTTATAAAAAGGGGCAATTTGTGAGACACGCACACAGGGAGAATGCCATGTGAATATGAAGGCGAAGATTGGGGTGACATTTCTCCAAGCCAAGGAACATCAAAGATGGCCAGCAAATTGTCAGAAGCTAAGAGAGAGACACAGAACAGGTTTTCCCTTGCAGCCTTCAGAAGGAACCAGCCCTGCTGACACCTTGATCTGGGACTTCTAGAACTAGTCTCTAGAATTGTGAGAGAAGACATTTCTGTTGTTTAAGCCACCCACTTTGTGGTACTTTGTTTCAGCAGCCCTACCAAATCACTATTTAGTTCAAGAGAGCTTCAGTTTCCTCATCTGTAATATGGGGACACACAATGTCTGTTCCTCACAATAATCCTGTGAGATTGCTGCTGTCATCACCCCCATTTTCTTTTCCAGATGGGGAAATGGGGTACAGAGAGGGTGAGGAACTTGCTCAAGGTAACTTAGCAGGTAAGGAACAAAGCCAGGATTCAAACCTGGCCCTCTTAGCTCTGAGCTAACAGCTCCTGAAGACACTTTTGGCAGACTGTTTTGTGAGGCATGAATGAGCTCCTGGATGGAGCTCAGGAGAGCATCCAGTGAGTAACCAGTGCTCAGAAAACAGGGGCTATTGTTGTGGGCTTATCTCTGGCACCTGGAGCCTGGCACATGCGCAGTATGTGGGATTGAGGTGAACCTCAGTTCTTTGTGTTCTTCATGAACTTCCCCAATGTGAGTTCACCTTCCCAGAAATGACTAACCCTGGTGCCACTTCTAGAGTGGTTGAGTTTCCTTTTCTTCTAGTGATTCAGAGAAACAGAAAGTAGACTGGAGATGTCACAACAAGTTGAAGGGCAAGAGAATGGGAGACTTTGGTGTGTCACACCCATCACTATGAGTGGATGGCCTGCGGTGGGTCTGGGAGCAAGCTCTCCCTGAGCTCAGTGGGCTCTGGCTGGCCTGTCCTTCAGGACCAGGAGGGCGCCCTGCCAAGCGCCCAGCCAGTGAGGGCCTCCACCCAGGACCCATCCCCCATTTCCCCCACAGGGCTCCCCAGAGGCAGCCGGTATAGAGGAAAGAAGGAGGAATCTAGCTCCCAAATCAGTGTGCAGGGAACAGCAGGCAGGACTCAGCTTCCCCATTGTAAGACCAGCGAGGTGGACCAGATGACCCGAAGGCTGCTCCCAGATACGAGTCTAAGGTTGTCTGATGGCAGGAAGCCTCCTCAGGGATGTGATGGACACACCAACGGGTTTCTCATGCCCTGGTGCTCCCCACGCACGGGTGCCAGGGAATCTGACATGGCTGGGGTCACAGGTCACAGCTCCAGCAACCAGGGGAGGTGCCGGGGAAGTGTGCATGTGTGTGTGTGTGGGGGGGGGGGTATATGTGTGTTGGCCTGGCTGGCATATGGCCCTTCTCTTACCTCCAGCCTGGCCACGGCAAACGGGGTGGCCTCCTCCATGTTCTGAGCCGTGATCCCGCTGACGGGGGTTCTGTAGTCGGTGATCTCGCCCTCGGGCCGGATGAACTTGTCGTAGAGCACGTTGCCGTGGTAGTCCACGAGGCTGCAGCGAGCCAAGCCGCTCTCCTTGAAGGGCCCCAGCCCCACCATCTCGCAGTCCATGGCCACCACATGCATGCCTCTTGCCATGTTCCACCGGGACCCTCAGATGCGCTGGAGAGGGGGCGGCAGGAGGGGCATCACATGAGGGCCAGCTGAGACCCCAGGCGTCCTCAGCCACCTCCCAGCCAGCCTACACCCTCTGCCCTGCCCTTTGTCACAAACACCACCTGGCACAGAAGGAAGTTGGCCTCTTGCCACCCCAACTGGCTTCTTCAGCCGGCGGTCCCAGGGCCTCTCTCTGGTCCTGCCCGGCAGCCTCAGGACCAGGATGCCCCCTCCCAGCACCTCCCCTGGCTGCTACCCCAGAGAAATGCCTTGAACCCACCATCCTGTCTCCCACTCTCACCTGCCTGCCTCTCTGGTGCCCCTTCTCAGCTACTGCAGTTGCTCTTAGCAGTGACTCATCTCTGACTTCAAGCCGGGAATCCTCACCCTGTTTCAGTTTCTGGTTTGCTATCAAGTGAAATCAGGGGCGGGAGGCCGGGCACATGGGCTGGGCTGCCCGAAGGTGGGGAGCTCGGTGTCCTGAGCCAGAATTGATGAAGCTGGCCGGCTCCGTGTCTGGGTGTCCCACCTTTGCCCCTGCCCTCCACCCAATCGCTCAAGCCCTCCCCCTCCTCGGATGACGCAGCTGATGTGGATGGAGTGGATTGCAACATCTGTCTTTCATTTCTCACCCTCTGGCCAGGGAATAAACATCCCCAGGACTGGAGCCCAGGGAATGTCCCACAACTTCCGGGGGGCCGCCACCAATCTGAAAACTCTGTGAGGTCTTTTTTTTTTTTTTAATATTTATTTATTTGGCTGCACCAGGTCTTTGTTGTGGCATGCGGGATCTTCGTTGCGGTATGCAGGCTCTTAGTTGTGGCATGCAGGATCTAGTTCCCTGACCAGGGATCGAACCCGGGCCCCCTGCATTGGGCGTGTGGAGTCTTAACCAATGGACCACCAGGGAAGTCCCTCTGTGAGGTCTTTTATGGGGGCAGGGAGAGCTGGCTCTTGGGACACTGAGGTTATTGATTGGGAAGGGCAGGAGAAGGTGGGGGTGCAAGGGGGGCTATCCCCCACTGCCGACCCAGTAAAGCCCTACGGCCTCTATTGGCTCAGGGATGCCTCAGAAAGAGTCATTTGTCTGCCCTCGACGTGCTCTGCCTCCAGCTGGACTGACACTGTTTGAGGACAAGGAGAAGCAGGCCTGGAGGGAGCCCCACCAGCCCGGCCGTGTTTCCCAGGGGCTACGCTCTCCCAAGCTAGAACTTTGACCCCTTAGAACAATGCCTAACACATAGGGAGCACTCAACATTTATTGAATAAATGAATGAGTTACATCCGGGGCAAAAATAGAATCAGCTTTAATGAGGAAATTGTCCATTATATACTGTGGTGAGTTGAGCACTCCCATCTTGCCTCCTACCCCAGATCCATATGGAACAAGCTTTGAGCTGTCGAATCTGACAGCCCCCGCCCCCCGTTGTCACAAAGATTTGTGGCTTCGAAAGGAATTTCTCCCCAGGTTCTCGGTGTTTTCACCAAGTGACATCCAGCTTCATTTAACAGACCTCAAAAAGAAAACCAGATACTGAAGTGTGTTTAAAGGATAAGTCATTGTTCCCGTTTGTCATTCAACTGGTGGGAAGTTGAGTTAGAAAAGGTTATTTGGGGTTCCCATTCTGAATGAGCTACTTTTTCTTGAATTCAGGCTGTCTGGGAATTTTTTGTTTCTCAGATGCATAAAGGATCGTCACCCTCATTTAGGGGGAGATGAAGCAAAATTCCCATTACTTTAAATGAACATGCATTGAAAAAGTAACCCCCTAAAGATCCAATTGGAGGTTTCTGTCTCTGCAGTCCCCGTAGGACCCCACGCACCCTCTGGTGATTGGCCCACATCAACATCCCCACTACAGGCCTCACCCCCTCTCTTCCACTGGCCACCTCAGGACTCAGACAGAACACATACTCGCCCCGGCGCTTCTTTTCCCCACGGGTCCTAAACCTGCTCCGTGGTCAACTCCAAACCTGCATCTTCCAGTCTTCTCTGCATTTCTCCTTTTCTACCCACACCCTACCCCAGTCCTCACCTGCCCTACCTCCATCTTCATGCCCTGCTCTAAATTATCCTTCAAATCTTACCAGATTAAGTTCTCCAAAACTGAATCTCTTACACTGTCATGGCACTTTGCTCAAGAACCTACGGTGATTTCCTGCTGTCCAAAAAAAAAAAAATCAAACCTCAATCCCACGCAGTCCCCAAGACCCTCTTACATCTGTCCCACCTGCCTTTCCAATCTCATCTTGCACCACTATCCAATCTAAGACTCTTTTTTAGGTTTTGACCTAAATCCATGGCCTTCCGTGTATTCACATGTTGACTCCTTCAGAAGAGATCAGTCATTCCTTAATTCACTCATCACGTGCTAGGCCCTAGGGTTAGCAGGGGTATAATCAGGTCTGCGCCTTCAGGTCAAGATGTACAGTCGTGCTACAAGGTCAGCCCCTCTCCCACACCTTCAATTAGCACCCCCTTCTCACCTCCTTCCCACACACTGGCTTTTTCTCTGTCCCCAGAGCCTGGGCATTTGCTGTGCCAGTCTGGAAAGCTCTTCCTCCAGGTTATCTATCCAGTTTTCTTCCTTTCCCTCAGGTCTCCCACCAAGGCCTTCCTTGGCCTCTATTTAAAACTACACCCTCATCCCCTTCCCAGGTTTCTTCTATAAGAATTGATGCCATCTGAGATACCACAAATTGTACTTGTTCACTTACTGTTCCCCCTCCCACTTACCTGATTCGCTGTGGGGATCCCCCAGCACCTGGAACCCTGCCTGGATCACACTGAATTTTTTCAAATGTATTGTGCGCTCTGAGGTTGGACGCAAGCATTGGTGAGTAACAGCCTAGGGGAGGAATCCCTGACCCCAGCCAGGGGGATGGGCTGGGGATTTCCTAGTGGGGATGCTTCCCAGGTTTAACTGGTGTCACTCATTGGCCAGACCAATCCACAAATTTCCTTGGGTCAGGAGGAAAGTGAGTCATTCAGGGCAAACCTCAGCCTTATAAGACACGCGTCCTGCCAGTTGGCACCTGCAGTGCCTTTGGCAGGTTCGAAGGCTGCCACTGTATGGCCTTCTCTGAACCCCCAGCACAGGACACAGGCTGAGTGGATGAATCATAACAGTGGGTCAGATACCTCTCCCTACAGGCAACCTGCCCTTTGGAATCCAGCTCAACTGTCTCCAACCTCAGCTGGTCACGTACCCCTAAAATGTGTATGTGAATTTCTAAATTATATACCACAGATGGAAACACCTCAGTCAAATATCAGCAATTTAATGTGGTTCAACTTAAAACATGTCAAACTGTGCTATGGAATACTGTTTTTTTCTTTTTTGGCTGTGTCGGGTCTTAGTTGCAGCACACAGGATCTTAGATGAGGTGTGCGGGCTCAGTAGTTGCGGCGCGCGGGCTTAGTTGCCCTGCGGCATGTGGGATCTTAGTTCCCCAACCAGGGATTGAACCCGTGTCCCCTGCATTGGAAGGAGGATTCTTAACCACTGGACCACCAGAGAAGTCCCTGGGATACATTTTTTAAAACACAGACATAAAAAAGAATGAGTTAAAAATAAACTATATACCAATAAATACGTGAAAAAGATACTCAACGTTACTAATCATCAGGGAAATGCAAATCAAAACCACAACAAGGTATCACCTCACACCTGTCAGGATGACTATTATCAAAAACACCACAAGTAACAAGTGTTGGTGAGGATATGGAGAAATTAGAACCCTTGTGCACTGTTGGTGGGAATGTAAAATGGTGCAGCCACTGTGTAAAACAGTATAGAGATTCCTCAAAAAAAAAAGAAACACAGGGAATTCCCTGGCGGTCCAGTGGTTAGGACTTGAGCTGTCACTGCTGTGGGCCAGGGTTCAATTCCTGATCGGGGGAAACTAAGATCCTGCAAGCCACGGCGTGGCCAAAAATAAATAAACAAACACAATTACCATGGTCCAGCAATGCCACTTCTGGGTGTATACCCAAAAGAATCGAAAGCAGGGTCCTGGAGAGACATAGTAGCATTACTCACAATAACCAAGAGGGAGAAGTAACCCAAACGTCTGTTGATGTATGGATGGATGGATGAACAAAAGGTGTCATATACATCCAAATGAATTATTATTTAGCCTTAAAATGGAAGGAAATTCTGACACATACTACAACTTCAGGGACAAACTCTGAGGACATTATGTTAAGTGAAATAAGCCAGACACAAAAAGGCAAGTACTGTAGGATTCCACTTACATGAGGTACCTAATCAAATTCATAAAAACAGAAAGAACAGTAGTTGCCAGGCGTTGGAAGGAGGAGGGAATGAGCTATTGTTTAATGAGTATAGAGTTTCAGTTTTGCAAGATAATACAGTTCTGGAGACGGGTTGCACAACAATGTGAATATATTTAACACTACTTAACTCTACCCTTAAAAATGGCTAAGATGGTAAATTTTATATTGTGTATTTTATATTTAAAACCAAAAAAAGTTTTTAAAAATAAAAAAAGTGAGTACATACCTTCAAAGAGAAACAAGTTTAATAAACTTGTGCTCTATACTAGGGCAGTTATAAAATTTTCAAAAATAAACTATAGTGGGAAGCAGCTGCGTAGCACAGGGAGATCAGCTCGGTGCTTTGTGACCACCTAGAGGGGTGGGATAGGGAGGATGGGAGGGAGACGCGAGAGGGAGGAGATATGGGGCTATATGTATATGTATAGCTGATTCACTTTGTTATAAAGCAGAAACTAACACACCACTGTAAAGCAATTATACTCTAATAAAGATGTTAAAAAAAAATAAAAAATAAAGGAAAAAAAATAATAAACTATATAAATTCTGTAGTATTTTCTTGCTACATCCCAAAGCATCATCTTGAAAGCCGCCCACCTCAAAGGTCAAAGCACCCAGCAAGACTCAGCGCCCCAGCATCTCCACAATCCCTCCCCCAAGCCACCCTCCCACCCTAGCTGAAGAATTCAAAGAAAAGGCCGCTTTACCCACTTTTCAATTGAGTTTTTTTCCAGGTTTTACAACAAAGCTGATTTTAAACCCAGTACATCTCCCCACTGCTAGCAGCTCCATCCTTCCTCAACCCACAGACCAAAGAACCAAAGCTACTTCTCAACTGAGAGTGTGGCTTCAGCTACAGACATTTAAGGAACCCAGAACAAAGTCCTGGAGCCAGGCCAGGTGTGGTCAGTGACTCAGCCAGCTCCAGAACAATCTGCGGCCCTGGCTTTTGCCGTTGCGTGGTTTCAGTGTCTCTCCCTTCCTGGCCCTGCTGCTTGCCTCAGGCTGACGTGAAATCCACACATAACGGGGAACCGTGAAGAGCCCGGAACCTCTGAGTTGTCCTCAGAGGCCTGTGGCCCACCTGCTGGAACAGCCACGAGACAGTCCTGTCTGGGTCAAAGCCACTCACACGCAAGGGCGTGTTCAGGTGTTACCCGGAAAGCCCAACACTGATCCTTAAAACACAGCCGCTCGCACTGACCTCGGCTTACTAGGCGCCAGGCACTGGGCCAAGCATCAGCACTTCATCCTCTAACAACCCTGTGAGGTAGTGGTGTCATTATCCCATTTTACAGACAAGGGAACAGACTCAAGAGTGAAGTCACACACTTGCCTAAGTCTCAAAGCTATTGAGGTATGAGCAAAGATGGGCTCAAAGGTTCTGTGTGACCTGAGCTCTGGGTTACCCCAATACCCCCAACTGCCCCTTAGGAAACAGGAAGAGGGGTAGGGTATGAATCCCGACACAGAACATTTTTAGAAATCTGGAGAAATCCAACCACCACAGTGATTGGGGGCACCCACCCGAGTGCAACAGCTTGCACAGCTGTCAATGCCCGGCCCGGCCCCAGTGGACCCGCCCTCTGCTCCCCTACAGACCCGTAGCCTTGCTCTCAATAAATAAAGATCCCTGTGGGCAATTCTGCACAGGGGTCCCAGAATTCAAAACCGACTGTCTGTTTCTCAAGCTTTTGCTTAAAGAGAGCCTAGCGCTGGGTGGGCAGGAGGAATGCCTGGCTTGGGTCAAAATACATATGCCAGTCTCCACCCAAAGCCTATCTGCCTTCCCTCCTCCCAGAATAGTGCCTGGTGACTTCTGGTGGTGAGCAAGTGAGGACCCAGCTCCCCACGAGCTGTGGTCTCTGCTATTCCATTGTAGCCTGGCAGCTCCTACGATGGCTACAGCCAGAGTTCCAGTTCTGAGAGAAAGGGACAAAATGACCCTCGAGTGGCCTTAACTCTGTAGCTTCAGGGCGTAGTTATTCTCCTGAAAATGACTGTGGAGGAAGAGGTAGATGGTGACAACAGGAAGAGAGCTTTACCCCAGGGCACTGGGGCGAGACAAGGGAATTCTTGAATAGGGACACCCACACCCCCCGCCCCCAAGCAGGGAGAGATCATCCCTTTAGAGAGCACAGCCTGGGGGTGGGAAGTCTGCCGGCGCATCCCCTACTCCTGCTGGGCTCTAGCAGCTAGCCCACCTGCCATTTTCATGGTGCCTATAAAGTGCCATCAGCAAAACCACAGAATCGGGGACTGTGCTGTGGGCAGATGGTCCCAACACTTTAGGCCCTGGGGGACACTGGTGGCATCCGGCCCCAGCCACTCCTGGTCCCCGCTCCCCAGTGGAGCTTCTCTTGCCTCACTCTGTTCTGCCCGGTGCCTCCCCTGTTCCTCTGCTGGCGCCCTGGGCCGGGTCCTCCGGCCAGTACTGGTCCTCCATGTACTGCTCCATGTCTGTGCTGCTGTCGGGCTCTCTGTCCTCAGGGTGAGGTTGGAGGCTGCTGGCCTCCTGCTGTTCCCACTGCACCTCCACCAGCCGGTAGAGCTCCATGGCCGTCACGGCGTCTTCCACCGACGAGTGCCCGTGCTGGCCCACCTGTGGACGAGAGCCCACGCATCACTGCCCACAGTCCTGGTGGGGGCCCAGCGGCCCGGGCTGGGTCCTGGCCCAGAGACGCATACTCTCAGAATGCGGGTGTACAGCCTGGTACAGTGGGAAGGGCATGGGTCCTAGTCACACAGACAAACGCTAGAATCCCAGCTGTACCACAAGCCTAGTTTCTTGAAGCCCGTTTCCTCAAATAGAAAACCTGGTTAAAAATCCCTGCTTCAAAGGCTTGAGGAGCAGATGGAATTATGAATGTGAAGCACAGCGGAGCAAGAGCGATCAGCTGCCCCTGACCAAAGGCTGCAGGAGATGGGGTTCTACATGCAAGCGTGGGGACAGAGCCAGGAACTGGGTGGGAGACAGATCTGAACAACAGCAGCCCGGGAGGGTGTGGCTGGCTGTCACAAAGCGCTGGGGAAGGAGGGCGGTGGAGAGAAAACACCCAGGGCTGTGTGGACACGCGGGAGCCCCAGGACTGGGACTGGCATGCTGGAGGCACAGCCCCCGGCCTGTCCGTGGCCAGGCCGGCATGGAGGCCAGGCCCTCTCGCTCCCCCAGCGCCCCTGCACCATGCACCTGGATCTTCTTGTGCAGCAGCTGCAGGGCCAGGTCCTTGAGAGAGACGCGGGTCCGGGCGTGGAGGCTGGGCTGGCTGAGGAGGCTGGGGACATAAGTGGTGTCCCGGGTCTGGCCCCGAGGGTGGATGTACTTGAGGGCCTGGAAGTCATTGTGCAGGGCGTGCCCCACCAACACCTTGCCCTTCAGGAGCTTGAGGATCTGTGAGCAGAGGAGGAGTCGGGAAGGCCCCACTGTCAGGCGGGCACAAGACACATCCTGACACCCTGACCAGTGGGTGCGGGGACCCCTCTGGAGTGAGGCAGCGCAGAGGGGCGACCACGGGCTCCACTGTCAACCAAGTTGCCCCGAGTTTGAATCCAGACCCTCTACTCACTACTTGCTATAATCAGGGGGCCACTTAAGCTTCCCCCACACCTGCAAAACAGGAAAGCTGGCGACGGCATTGGTGGGGTGGTAGTGAGCATTAAGGGGCTCTTGGACGGGTAAGTGACCCGATACAAGCACTCTTTCCTGCCAGCACAGGCTCTTCTCTCTCAGCCCGGAAGACCTCGCCAGCCCCCCGGCACCCGCCCCCCACCAACTCCTCTCAGGCAGGTCTCAGCTTACACATCAGGAGGCCTCCCCCAACGCCATCAGAACCCCTACTGTTCTCTCCTTCGGGGGATTCACCACATTTTCTAAGCACACATTCAGCTCCGCGTGGCCTGTCCGGCTGCCCCCACTGTGAGCTCATGGTAACACGCAGGGACCATGTCTGCCTGGACTAGTGGTGCTCTGTGACAGCTCAGCACACGGGAGGGGGTCAGGGTGAAGTCCCAGAACTGTGCCAGGCACTGGAGACATATCACCAACGGCAGCTTGTACAGCATTAATGAACGGTCCTTATCTTCAGGATTCTGTCCCTTTGCCCCTCTGCTGTACAGGACTCCCGCTTCTCACCCTCGAAACATGCTCTCTGGCTCAGCTCTGACCACCTACACAATGCGCGCCTCTCTTTCCTGCCTCCCGCCCTCCTCAGGCCCTAGGGAGGCCACGTCCAGGGCCACGGGCATCTCCTTATCACCCGCCACCAGCCTGCCACAGCTGCCTCTGCTGGCGACACGTGGTTTATCGCTAAACTCAGCCTTCACGGCGTATGGATAAGGTGCATTTAGACTTTAGTGGTAGGGACGGGCCACACCACTCTAGTCACCACCTCCCCATAACACACACACACACACACACACACACACACACGCCACGCGGTGGGAAGGCACCCAGCACACTCCACACTGGCTCAGAGTCCAGGCAGATCCAATGTGGTCCAGCTCTTGGCAGGCTGAGGGAAGCACGGGGGAGCTGGAGGGCTCACCACCTACCTCCCTTCCTGCTGCTTCTATTCCTGATCAACCTGCTTGATAAATAACCTTTTGAAAGAAATCCTTAGGGTGTATCTTATGTGAAAAAGGAAGACACAAGATGACTAATATCAGTATTTCCTAAATGCACCTCATCCCAAGAATAAACCAGAAATGTTAAGTAGTTCTGCTACAACGCTTGGTTTGAAAATGCAAAATGTTCCAACACGGTTGATATATTAGGATGTGACTTGAGAATAATGCAAATTTCGCCCTTGAGAAACAGAAGGGTGAAAGTGAATGCAGAAACCTCACCTAGCTGAGCAGAGCCACTGGGGAATCCAGAAAGCGCTCACGCCTTGCAAGCCTACCAGCCAGCGCAGTTCACCAGCGTGCTGCCTGCACCTGGCTTCCCACCTCCTGACTTCGGGTAACTCCCTCAACCCCTCCCACAGCGCGAGCCGCCACCCCCCCCCCCCCCGCAACACCCACTTCCCCGAGCGCTCCAGGTCTTTTCAAGGCAAAGTGCCGTACTTAACGCATTTCTCAACCACTGAACCTGTGCAAAACTGTGCTCCCACTGTTATAAGGTTTCTATCTTTTTATTTTTGGGGTGTCATTAATGAAGTTTTTTGGGCATTGTGTCCCTAACCCCTTTTTCCCCATCAGCTCTGGGGTTTTTATCGTGCAAGTTTACACAGCATGACGGTTTTTAGGAACGCACACACCAGAGCCCTCCCAAGGCCTAGAGACCTGCAGGATCAGAATCTCTATGGAGGGATCTGAGGACAAGGATCCAAGATCGTTAACAAGGATTTAGGTGTTTCCTATGCTCGAGGACGTTTGGGAATTCCTGTCATGTCAGTGTGGTCCCAACACTAATTTTTTTCAAAGCAATGAAAAACTAACATTAAAAAAAAAATACCAAAACATTTAACACCTGAAGGTGACAGCACTGTGGGCCTTACAAATTTTACTCAGACACATAGTGCTTTTATAACAGAAAAGAAGCCGTTTTGCATCTTACAGTTGGCGCGGCCTCTCCACAAACACTATCACGTGGGACACCCCAGCACCCCTTCCACGCAGGTAGGGCAGGATTTCTATTCACCCTTTTCTATGGAGAGGAAACCCAAATGTTTGGAGAAGTTAAGTAACTTCCCCAAGGTCTCTCGCTTCTAGTGGCTAAGTGTTGACTCAGACCCGGGGCTGCTCTTCCCAGCCCATCACACTGACCCCAAGCCCCCAGCCCTGCCCTCACCTCTTTCTGGGCCACCTGGAAGGGGATGGCCTTGCGCATGTGCTGCCTGGTGACGCCGCTCCAGCGAGTGCGGTAGTCCACGATGGGCATCTCAGGCTGGATGTACTTGTCGTAGAGGACCTCGCCGTGGTAACTCACCACGGAGCAGCGGGCCAGCTCACTCACCCGCCCTCGGGGTCCCGTGCCCACCATCTCACAGTCGATAGCCACGCACTTGCTGGGCAAGGGCCCAGCAGATTCTCTGGGGGTGGGCTTTCTGCTGCATGGGGCACCTCCAGATTCAGCCCTTGGACGCTGCCTCACACTACTGGCGGCTTCGGTGCCTGGGGAGGATCCTGGCTCCGGGGGTGTGCTCCGCAACCCATGCTCCTGCAGCAAGGCCTTCCGGGCCAGGAACCGCTGGTGCTGTCGGCTCTTCCTCTTGTGTTTCCTCCGAAGCACATCCTTGGCATTCAGGCTGGCCAGGGAAGGGCACAGGCACTGGGCAGACTCTGGAGCTTCCCGGGCCACCATCCCAATCAGCTCACCGCTCAGGGCAAGGGAGGTCTGGGAGGTAATCTGCCTACGGGGCAGCAGCCTGGGGAGAGAACACATAGGGCAGAGGGGCTGAGTGAGGAGTGTCCCAGGCCAGCCCTGCCCCTCCATCCCTCTCTTCCTCCCTCCCTGCAGTGCTCTACTGCCAGGCTGCCCCAGAGTCCTACACTTTGTCTCAGCATCCCAGATGGAGTCAAGGACCTATTTCAATAATAATTGCACTCATACAATTGATATCACCTGCAAAGCCACTGTTTTAAGTACTTTACATGGAATTACTCAATCTTCCCAACAACTTGAACAAAGCATTATTATCCTCATATTACAGGTACAAAAACTGAGGCATAGAGGTTAAGTAACTTGCCCAATTAATACATAGACAAAGGCTGATGTGAACCCAGAATCCATGCTCTCAACCTCCAAGCCATAGCTTACCTCCAATACCATTAGCATCAAAACATTTTAGAGGTATGGCTATGAGAAAATAAAGGTTACAGAAACGGCATATATATGATATCTTATTTTAAAAAAACAAAAACAAAAACTTTATGAAATGTGAACACAAGACGCACAGCAAAACCTGGAGAAAATATTTCACAGGAAGCCCACAATAGTTGTATTTTTGGTATGTGTTAACTAAAATGATGTAATCTAGTAAATGACTTTCTTCTAATTCACTCATCACAACACTGTCTACAAACATTTAAATACAGTTGGACATGTAGTTTAATCACTGAAGCCTACAGGCACTGGTGTGCTGGTAAACCAGCTCAACTCTAAAAGAGAAAGAGAAAAAGCCCTGACCTATAGTGCTGCAGATTCCTGTGGTACCTCCCACAAGCTCTCCATCCCTGAACGCTGGGTTGTAAAGAGATGCTGTCACACACCACCGTCATAGGAAATATTTGTTGCTCACATGGGTTTGCAAATCCCATGCAATAAGGATGGCATCTTCCCAACAATGAAGGATGTAGCTTGGAAAACCTCATCTTGTTTGCTGTACTAAGTCAGCCAGTATGTTTTGAACACACCAGAAAACCAGCGCTTTGAAGTAGACAGAGCAGGGGCTAACTCAGCTCTGTATAAGTTACCTAACCACTGAGCTTCAGGTTCTTTGCATGTAAAATGGCCCTACTACCCTTCCCGTGTGAAGAGGAAAAGGCACAATCCATGTGTGCTAGGATCTGCATATATTTTTTAAAATTATTATTCTTTATTTTTTTAAATTCTATTGAAGTATAGTTTATTTACAATGCTGTTAATTTCTGCTGTACAGCAAAGGGACTCAGTTACACGTATATATACATTCTTTTTCACAGTCTTTTCCATTATGGTTTATCACAGGATACTGAATATAGTTCCCTGTGCTATACAGTAGGACCTTGTTGTTCATCCATCCTATACATAATAGTTTGCATCTACTAATCCCAAACTCCTAATCCTTCCCTTCCCCACCCTATTATTATTAAGAATACTAATTATTAAAAAAAAAAGAATACTAATTATTACAGTCATTTGGTTCATTAATCTGTCTTTAGTCAAGACTATATACCTTGATGTAGCCTTTAAAATCCTTATAGATGACCAATTTTAGTTGCATCTGTATTCATGAAAATGCTATTTCCTAGTACATCTGGGTAAAATTTAGCTGCTCATCCTTAACTCCTGAATCAACTATTCTTAATAGGAACAAAGGGATTTTCTGTGGAGTCAGCAGTGTCATGTCCCAAGTTTCCCTTGGTTAGTGTATATTTGGATTGTGGCCAAATCCCCATTAAACTGCATATCTGCATATATTATATGCTCCCTGCATATATATATATATATATATATATTTAAAGGACTTTATCTTTTTATTGTTTGCCTTTTATTTATTTATTTATTTTGGCTGAGCAGCATGCGGGATCTCAGTTCCCCATCCAGGGATCAAACCCGTACACCCTGCATTGGAAGCATGAAGTCTTAACCACTGGACTGCCAGAGAAGTCCCTTTTGCCTTTTTAATAATTTGCTTTTTTATTTTATTTTACTTATTTATTCATTCATTCACTCATTTTTGGTCACGCGGCTTGCGGGACCTTAGTTCCCCAACCAGGGACTGAATCCGGGCCATCCATCCATCCATCCATCCATCCATCCATTCATTCATTTATGGCCACCCGGCTTGCGGGATCTTAGTTCCCCAACCAGGGATTGAACCCAGGCCACGGCAGTGGAAGCGCCGAGTCCTAACCACTGGACCACCGGGGAATTCCCTCCTGGCGTGTATTATATGCTCCCTTTCCCCCAGAGGTGAAGACTCCTGCTCATGGTTGGTAACCAGTTCTTCCCAGGCCAGAGCTGCCTCAGCCTGGACTCCCAACCCACAGGCCTTCCTCCTGCCTCCCTTCCCACTCACATCCCCCTTACCCTTTCTACATCCTCCAGGAAGCCCTTCTGGAACAATCCTCCGGGTTGCACAGGCCAATGTCACACTGAGGCCTCTGGGGTCCCAACTGTGGCAAGAGCTGGGCAGAGAGTTACAAAGAAAGATCCTGGACTCCAAGAGTTGAGTCTCACTGCAGAGACAGAAACGGAGCAGAAGGCGTGTGAAGGGCTGCGTGAGAAGTGCCAGGGAAGCAGGACAGGCTGAAGAGGTTAAGTCTGCGTGAACGTGGAACAGTAGTCCTCCAGGTAGAAGAATCAGGAATCAGTGGACATGTTAGGGGCAAAGGCCTGAAAAAAGTACCCCACCTTCAGCCTGATGCCATTTGGGCGTAAGGCACAAGGTAGGGCTGGCTGGAGGAACTGCCCCTGTCCGCTTTTTACCACTCCACCTTCTGTCTGCACTCTGGGAAGCCCATCACACTCTGGTGGCTTTTCCTACCCCAAGGTGGCGTCCCTATACTGGTCTCGGCGGGTCAAGCGAGGGAGCCCCAAAGGCACCTAGGGAGGTCACTGAAAGTGACCTTCTCAGGCACAGTAGCCCTGACCCCGGACAATTACAGTCTAACTGGGGAGCAAAGAAGTTCACCCCTCTCTGCTCTGGCAGCACAATCAGAGAATTTACTGCACTCTTCAAAGTCAATAGTTACATACAGCCTACCTCAGAGCACTCTGAAGGCAAGGAGAGAGCTTTGTTTGTCTCTGTCCCTTCCCCTACAGCCAGCCCGGGACCTGGCATGGAGCGGATCCTCTCCAGAAGCTGACACCAGGCCTGCTATCTGCCAGACTGTGGGGACTACAGAGCTGGAAGTGACCACATCCTCAGGGAACTCTGGTTTGGTCGGGAGAGAGATAGTCAGAAACTTACAAGAGTGTGCTCAGGATGGGAGCAATGGACAAAGGACCCATGCCTGAGTCACCAGGCCAGGTATTTAAAAAGCAGAAGCGCTAGGTTAGAAAAACCCTGGCAGTGGAGGGGACACTTTGAAGGGTTTCAGAAAGATCCACCAGGGAGCCCGGGAAGGGAAAGGCATCCAGACTGAAAAAAACACAGACACAAAGTCCAGGAGGCAAAGCACATCCATTGTGGGAAAGCAAGGAGTTTGGTGCAGCAATTGGAAAGCAAGGAGGTAAGGGGCGAGGAGATGGGTGCAGTATGGACAGTGAGAAAGAACTGTTCCTGGAGAGTGGTAAAAGTTTGGGCTTAATCCAGAGGTGGATGGGAACCAATCTCCCTAGAGTTCTAGCGCGAGGGGGATCACAACTGCCATATAGGAAGAGACCTGGAGAACATACGAATCTGCGCAATAGCAGCAGAGACTAAGAGAAATGGGAGGGGAGATGAACTGCCATTTGGTGATGCCTGGGCCAGAGGGAGGCACGGTGACCCATCCTGCCTCACCCTCCCTCTGCTTGCTTATCCCTTCCCCAAGAAGTCTTCTCCTTTTTAAAAGGGCTCTTAACTGTAATCACCTTCTTCATATTCACAAGTCACATATTAAGGCTGACAAATACAGAACCTCAATTTGTCTCAGCCCAGTAATGGGGAGGCCTCAGAAGACAGAGACCCGCTAATAACTGACTTTTGTAGGGGAGGAGGGCCCTTTCCCTTCTCTGAGACGGCTAAGGACCCTACAGGTCAGGAGCTGAGGCCAGGACAAGGGTCAGTGGCCTCCCTAACACTGTTGTTAAGGTTTCAAAGAAGCCAGAAATTAGGATCCCCGAGAAAAAAGGTCTCTGTGGCCCTGGCCCTGTGTTGCAAGAAATGAATGCAGTTCTCTGCATGCCCTGACCTAGCTGACACGTCAGAACCAACAATTAATCATCAAGGGCACACCTTCCTCATCCTGGGCTCCCACATGGAGCTCAGGGAAGCTCAGGAGAAGTTTTGCTCAAATAAAAGTATTTCAGTGAGGCAAACAAATCTCTCTCCAGCCCAGAACCAGCACTTTGAATCAGCAGCCACCAGGCCTTTGGGCAAAGGCCCAAAGGAACCTCAAAGTCAGAATCCCCAGTGGCCTCAGGGCCACCAACCTGCTGGCTGATCAGGAAGGTGGGCAGTTCTAGACCCTGCTCTGGCCCTAAAGAGCTAGGTCAACTGGACCAAGGCACTTGGTCTCCTAACTTAAAACGAGGGTTTATGAAGTCCAGCACTGAACTAGGTTAGGGGCTTCCCCAACCTAGTCTGTTTAAACGTCTGTTTAAAAGGCTGATTTCCAGGCCTACTCCCCACACCTTCGTAACTGCCATTTGGGGAAACGTGGCCTGGAATCTGTATTTCAAAGAGTGCGCGGCCCCACCCCCTTGCCATGATACTAATAATCGCCCGAATTTGAGAAAAGCTGGCTCGATAAGATCCCCTGTGCTACTAAAAAGTTCACGAGACGAGAACAGTCAGAGGAGAGCCCTGCACTATCTCCCCCGGCGCCGGCGTTCCGAGGAGTGACGTGTGGGAGGCCCGGCCTCACCCAGGGAAGGACTGAGGCATTGGTCACTCACTGGTCGCGGCGGCCGGGCAGACGCCCACCAGGCCGAGTCCCATCGTCCAGCGCCGCCCACTCAGGCCCGAGATCCGCGAGCAGGGCGGGATGGGGGCCAGGCGGCGACCGGGGCCAGGCCTGCACTTCGGAGAGCCCGGGAGCCGGCCCGACCCGGCCGGGCGTCCCCCGCCACAAGCCGGGGGCGGACACACCGCGCGGGGCCCTGCGGCCGGGGACACGTCGCGCCAGCCTACCCGACCCCGCGATCCCCAGCATGGTCCCCGAGATCACCTGAAAGCCCCGCGAGTCTTCTCACGCCAGCACGTGGCGTCCAGGGAACCTGCAGCTCCAACACGCCCGGGCAAGCCCTGCTCCAGCCGCCAGCCTGTTGGCTTGCTGAACCGCAGCGCCCGCCTAAGACCTCTTCTGATTGGCCGGGAGCCTGGCTCGCTGCGGGTTGGCGCTTGGGAGCGTAAGGGGCGGGGACTCCTAGAGGGGTGTGGTTTGTGCCCAAGGCTGGCCCAGCCCGCGGGAAATTTTAAAGCGGTTGGAGGGGATCGTGGCCTCCTACCGCCCACTTCTGCTCCCACTTTTGTCCAATCCATCCCGCTCCCTGGGTCGGGATGTGGGCTCCTATGAGCTCCGTGCCACTAAAGGCAGGCTGACTTACAGAGTACACACCCACATTTGCAGAATAGGAATAACCCCTACCTCCTCTGGTGTCCAGGGGTTTCGGTGAAATAATATACACGATGGCCACTAAAAAAAAGATTTTTAAGTCAGGTTTGCTCCTTCGGCGCTACTTTTTCATTTATCCTTTTGCGATACTTTACTCATAAGTAATAAGTTCCTACTATGGGCTCGGCATTGGGATACACAGAATAAGAACAATCACTGGGGACTCCAGTTGCTCATGGTTTGGTGCAGTAACAGAGGTTAACAGATAACAGTGCAACGTGAATAATAAAAACAATAACAATGAGTTTGCATTTATTATGTGAGCATTAACAGTGTGCCAGGCAATACACCCCTTTAATCTGACGAACCCTTTGAGATTTGTACTATTATTTCTGTTTTACGATTAAGGAAATAGACATTTCAAGAAATTAAGGGAAAACAGCGAGGGCTCAAACAAAGACCAACGCAGTCAAATTCCTTCTAGCTCCATTGTGCAAGCAGTAGTGGCATCGCAAATGTACCCAGAAGGCCAGGGGTACATGTTCCAAAACTTGGCTCTTTCTGACCAGGCTACAGATTTGAGGGAAGCAGGACAAAGGAGAAGGCCACTAGAGGGATAAGGCTTTCCACTCAGATTCCTGAAGGCTTGGGGGAGCTGGAAGGAATTCAAGCCAGAGCTGGTTCACCAGCGGATTTGCGTTTGGGGAAGCTCACTCTGGCTGCAGTAGGAAAGGAATGGACCCGGCCTGGAGAAAGAGGCGTAGGTGTTGGGGTGATTGTGGACATTCAGGTGGAATAAGATCCTGGTGGCCAGAGTGGTAGAGAGGATAAAGAGCTTGGGACAGATTCCAGAACTCCTTCAGAGGCAACATTGAGAGGACAGAGAGCAGAAGGGAAGGGGATGCAGAGCAGCTGTTTTCAGACATGGAGACTTTGTCAGAGGCAACTCTCGGGGCAAGGAGGATTTTAAGAGAGTCAGTAACCGGATCCTCGACTCCCATGGGACTAGACCTGGGAATGGACCTGGAGTCCTTGGAGTCCAGCTTCCCTCTCCCTTTTTATAACCAGCTGTCTCCCACTTTACAAAGGAAAGTCACACACACACATTCTAAATCTTGCTCTGTGGTATTACCCTGGGAAATAAAAGTAGTCTTGGGGAAGAAGAAAAATAATGATAGGGATTGAGTAGGATAATCAAATAGTCAGCTTAGAAACCCCATTAAGGGACTGTAGATAGGGAACTTTAGGAGGTTTTGGGAGACCACAGTAAGATTAATGATCACTCAAGAAAGCAGGTTTACTTAACCACAAAACCAAGCAGGCTTGCCTAGCAACAAAACCATGTGACAGAAGCACGAGACATGCCCCAAAACAATAAAACAATGGTGGCATTAGACCCACATCCTGCCCAGTGAGCTCAGTATAGAAAGGTGCTCATTGTACAGAGACCTGAAATAATTTTTAAAGTCCTGGCTTGACTATGTAGGGACAAAAAACTCCCCTGCCCAACCTGGACGAGGAGTTGATGATGGAAGCATGACGTCTACTCAAGAATGAAAAAGAAAGTGGTCTTTTCCCCCTCCCCACTTCTCCTTTGATTATAAATCTAAGTTCCCACTAAGTTCTCGGGCATGGCACCCTCTTGCCCACCCGCTTGTAAGCCTCACAAGCGTCCCATTCTAATAAATCACTTCTTAGCTATCACTTTGCCTCTCGCTGAATCCTTTCTGCACTGAGACATAAAGGACCAGGCTTTTCGGAGCCCCCCTGAAATGACACCTATCAGTTTCAATAAGACTGTTCTAAATATGGGTTATTATTGAGGACTGGGCAAGAAACCCTTCTACAAGTCTGGTGGGTTTCTGATTCTTTGCTTTCGCTATGATCCGAGGAGGGTTTAATCATGTTGCCAGCTAATGGGTCATTAAAAAATTTTTTTGAGGCTAGATAATTATCAGGAATGAAAAGAACTGACATTGCCAGAGAAAACTCCTTCCACTTCTATCTGCTTTTTATGTGAACAATGTTTTTATCAGTGTTTACATCCATAAAAACAAAACAGAAGGCCCAACTCTTTCCCATTCTTGCAAAAAGTGATATTCATCCCCAGATTTATAAACTTAATGAAAAATAACTGGCTCCATCTATCTCCTAAAGAGACATGTTTCCAATGGCATTTCTAATTAAAACTCACTTTTTATGTGTAAAGAAGATTGCTCATATAATGAAATGCTGTGTATTTATCATTTGCTCACTTGTAATAGAAATAATAGCAACAATGTCTCAATCCAGAAGGAAAAAAAATAACACGTAGAACCTCATGGGTCACAGGACATTTTTCTAGAGTTAACAAGTTCAAATTGATATACATAATTTTGTGACATCAAAGTATGATCAGGTTCTCCAGAAAATATTGCCAAGCATGAAAATAGATTATGCTAGGATAAATCTCCATAGTGGAAGTTGAATGGAAATGTAAGTTGAAGAAGAAAAAAGAATGTTGCATATAATAAAAAACAAATCCATATTTAGTAAGGAGAGACTTTATTTGAAAGGATTAGCGGGGTGGGTGTTTGGGAGGGGATATTTATTACAATAGAGAAAATGCTCTGCTACTTCTCAAGGGTAGGCAAAAAGGGTTCTCCTTTATAGGGAGGAGTAAAGGGGGCTAGAAAGAACAGGATATGGGGGTGGCAGTGACCAGATCCCAGATCCTATTAGGTTAGTAGATTGATATTAGATATTAGATATGGAGATTGTTTTACCCTGAGGCCAGCCTATTCCCTGGAGGGGTCATTAAGGAAGGATTGTAAACTGGCTCTGGCTGAGGGTGAGTTCAGGGACCTAGGGGAAGAAAAGAAGCTTAACCAAAGTTTGGTTAATGAGCGTTTTATTCCAATTGATCCATGGGTCCAGCAGTTCAGCTAATCATCAATGAGGCAAAGAATGGGAATTTGGAGTGTCCGTGCCAGGACTTGTCATAGGTAAACAATGGGGGAATCCTGGTGTCTTATCACAGTCATATGGGGCAGGGTGTTTCTTTGCAGTAACTAGTTTCTGGAACACAAAAGGATGGGAGAAATTTCTTCACCATTGCTGCTTTCCAGGAGCATAGGACTCAGATAAAATTTAACATTGATGGTAAGAGTTTTTTCATGTATTTTAAAAATGGTTAAGTTAGTATCAAATTGCTCTGCTATATATGTGTCCACTACATTCATTTACAGACACATTTTTTTAAAAGACGTCAATATTTACGATACATCATTTGTAACTACCACAACTTACGATAGAAAATATTATCAAGCAAAAAAGTTGAAGGTCCACAAGTATACATTATGGATGGCCCAATACTGGCATCTTGACTGTTTATGGCAGTACCTCCAACCCCAACCTTTAGGGACTTCACCTTCCCATTCCTGAAATGAAACTATCTCCTCCTTCCACAAAGACTGGGGCTCCTCTATAACAGACCCTTTTGAGTTGGGGCTTGGTGGGCGAAAGCCCATGATCCAAGCCCTGCCCCCAGGGACCCCACCCTATCCCCCCCCCAACCTTGTCAATCCAGAAGCACTTGAGACATCAGACTTGACCTGTGTTTTGTGCTTACAAATCATTATGCCACACTCAAAGCACCATTCTGCCTTCCTTGCATGCCTGTTTTGAGGACTATTCGGGATGCTACGGGGATTCCCATGTTGCTGGACCAGGTGCAGACCTGAAGGCGGGTGTCGATCTGGCCATTTTTTGTAGCAGCGATTCTCTAAGTGTGGTCCTAAACCAGCAGCCTAGGCATCACTTGGAAATTTGTTGGACCTACTGACTCAGAAATTCAGGGGTGGGTGGGGCCCAGCGATCTGTGTTTTAACAAGCAGATTAACAGCTTCGTCATGCATGCTCAAGTTTAAAATACAATGTGTTAGAGGGTATGAAGCGGACACAACCTGGGAGCCAATGTAAATAACTTATTTTATTCAAGCACATTCCCGCTCTACTAGCACTCTTGATCCAACAGTGACTTTGAACCTACCTGGACACAGCCTGTCACCAAGACAATTACGGTATTTTATACCTTCTCCCAACTCCTGAGATTTTCCAGGATTTTTAGAACCATGTCAAGTCTCACATGACTGACTTTTTGTGGAAAACTGGCAAGATTTGATCCAGGGGAATTTTATTCTCCACCGTTACCTTTTCCATTCTACACTACAATTTCTTCACATATAAAATTAATCTGTAATTATTGCTCAATCTTGGCTGAACATTAGAATTGCCTGCGGAGCTTTAAAAAATATTGACACTTGGGTGACACCCCAAGATTCTGATGTAACAGGTCTGCAATGTGACCTGAATGTGGAGATTTTTAAAGCTTATCAGGTGATTCTAGCTTGCAGCCAAGATTGAGACTGGGCGCTAAGGCGCAGCTACCTACAGGATCCATCAGAGGGCGCTGCCTCCTTGCTCATCCCTGGAAACGCGCGCGCAGATCTGGCTGCTGGCTGCTGGCTGCCTAAACCCGCGCAATGCAGTTGAGGTAAGGGGACTCCAGATGCCTGACCCTTGGATCACCAACCATTTTGTGTTCTGAGACTCCTAGAAAGTTACCTTAAGAAATAGTAAGCTGTCTATTTTGCCGAGTGACTTAGAGGTAAATCATACAACCTAAGTCTTGGTTTCTGCATTTTTAAAACGGAGAAGTGTGGGGAGGGAAGAAAAGGAGGGGGTGAGGGCGGGGACACTTGGTCTATAATCATTCTTTAAATATATATTGAACCTCCTGAAGTGGACAAGATACTGATCTGGGGAGGGGAAGGATAAACGTTTAAATGGGATAAAACTTCTATGCGATGTGGGAGACTAATAGAGAGATGGTGGTTCTCATTTGTTGCTACTTCAGGGAAGGGGACTTGTGGGTACCCCAGATGCTGGAAAAGAAAAACTATGAAAGAGGAGGCAAAAGAGACTACTGTTGAGTATTTACATATGCCATTATATATTATTGGCACTTCTCTTAATTAACATATAATCTAGCAAGGTAGACGTGATCAATTCCATTTTACAATTAAAGAATCTGAGGCTCAGAGATGTTAAGTGACTGCCTCAAAGTCACACAGCTAGTAAGTGGTGCAGCCAGGATTGGAACTGGGGTGTGTCTGACTTTGAAGCCAGGACTCCCTCCCCACCCCCCAGGGAGTGCCTTGCTCCCTCTATTTTGCACCTTGCTACATATCAACAGGGGCACTCTTGTCCATCTCTCCAATCAGGAGTGCACCCCACTACCCTCCCCAGATGCTTGTTTCACTGAGGCAGGATCTCTCTCCTTTCTGTCTCTATAGCAGCCCTGGATACTGAGGACTGCCTGGGAGAGATTTGACTCCCCTCCTCCCGTGTTCTCCACCTCTGCCCCCTTCCACCCAATCCAGGCCCCTTTCCTCCAGTGAAGGGCAGGCACCTGCTGAGTGACACCAATTTGCAGCCTTCTCAAGTGTGAATGAGATTTCTAACAGGACTGGCTGCCCACTGGTTTCAGGCAGGATTGGAGTAAAGAGAACTTAAGAGGCAGGAAATGGAGAAGGAGAGAGCCAGTTTGGAGGAGCTGAGACACTGACAGCAGCAGCCTCTGGGTGGAAGTGAAGGGCTGATTGGTTCAGAGAGGTTGTGTCTTGCCAAAGGTCACACAGCTGGCAAGTGGCAGAGGCAGGGTGAGCTCAACCATGGTTGCATTTTTAGGGTTCCCCTAAAGGAGTACAACTCCCAACCCAATTTAAATTGGTAAGATATGTTAGTGTTCTAAAACAAACAAACAAACACTTTCCCAGTCTTTTTTTTGCCTCCCGAGGCTGCTGACCAACACTTCCCTTCTGTGGCCCAAGGGCCCCAGGAGTGCCTCCTTCTCCAGGGTGGAGGAGGAGGGTGGGAATATACTTAGAAAGAACTGGGGAGGGCATTTGAGTTTGCTGCTTGAAAAATTTGTCCCACTGAGAGTCTCACCATTGGAATTTGGTGACCATCTGAGGGCAAGGTGTCCCCCACACGGAGGCATGGACAAAGGATGGGAAATGGTTTGTATGATCACTGCTTCTGCCATAGTGTGGGACTGGTTTCCAGGCTCAGTTGGGGGACTGGGCTTTCTCACCTCAGTTTTCCCTTGGTGACACCTCTGGGCCCAGCAGCACGTAGGCAGATTCTGGGGCCAAGAAGAAGTTCTATATGCACAAGTCCACTCTCTCCTCCCTGGGGTAGGCAAGGTGAGGTCCGGGCCGGCCAGGGTCAGGCGTGTCCTCCAGGTGGCTGCCAGGGCACCAACATCACAGGCACCCTGGTCATGAGCACATGCCCCTTTGGGCCTGCACACGCTCTGGCTCTCTCCTGCCAGAGACAACCAGACGCCTGGGCCCCTGCGGGGGGGATTCTCTCTCCCTGCCCTTGTCAGTGTTGTGGAAGCAGCTCGCCGCTCCCGGAGGACTGAGACCCTGTCCATCCCTCCCACCCTCATGCTTCCCCGCCACACACACACACACACACACACTCACACACACACTATAGTCTGTCCTTGTTTCTGGAAGAGTCCGCCTGAGGTGTGCTGCCCAAGGGGGTGCTCAGGGTAGTTTCCAGAGGTGCTTTCTAGGAGACAGAGAAGGCACAGAAAGAACACACGGAGGGAGAGCCACACAGGGCGCGGCCCGCCCCCAGCCCCAGCGCCCCGCCCCCGGCCCCGCCCCCCCCCGCCGCTGCGGCGGCCGGCACCATGCGGCAGACTGGGACTTGTTGTTGAGCGCAGGGAGACAACAACAAAATCACTAGTCTTCCAGATGGGGCTGGCTGGTCCACGGCCGCACCCGCCGCTCCGGCCAGGCGTTGGGTGACTTCGGACCCACCACGCGGTCAGCCAGCCCGACACTCCGACCGGGCCAGCTTGTGTCCCCGCCCCCACCCCCAAGGTCACCTCCTCCCACCAGCCCGCCACCCCTCCCCCACCCCAGAATTCTCCGGAGCCTCGGATGGGGATGGGGGGGTGGGGGATTGTTTTCTTATTTTCTTTTTTTTGGAGTGTTCCATTTTCTCTAATGAACGTATTTCCTTTAATAATAGGGGGATCTTATTTTTAAAGGGAGACAGCGGGCGGCTCATTTCTCTACCTTTTTCCGGGAATCACAAAGCGCTGTACTATCAGGGAGAAGGGAAAAGCGAAGAGCTCCAGGTCACGGTGACCCCTCTCTACCAGCCTCCCCCTTCCCATCTCCGCCCTAGTCCACGGTCAAGGCCCAGGGTGACAATGCACCCAGTGCTTACTGAGCCACGGCTCCGAGTGAAGTGGGGATGGGGGCTGGGCCTAGCAGAATAGGCAGGAGAGGAAAAGGGACACCGGGTGTGGGCCGGGGGAGGGTGGAGTCCTGGTCCTGCGCCCCCGCCTCCACCCAGCCAGTCCCAGCACTGGGCTCCGGGCTGAATTTCCCCAGGCCTGGGCACTGATGGAGGAGAGGCCAGGCCCCCGGCGCCTGGCCGGCCTCTAATTGTGCTGCCAGGGCATATCCGCTTCATAATTAGCAAAAGCCACAATATCCTGGCGGCTAAGAGAGCACGGCCCTAATTGTATTTCTGCAGCAGCTGAAGGGTAATTACCCTTCCCTTTTGGTGCTGCTTTTAATTCTTTCTCTTTTTAATTACAACTCTTCCTCTGTAGCCCAGCCTGCCATCCTTGGGCTTGTTCTGTGCACCCGGAGTGGGGAAGGGCTGGCCCAGAGAAACTGAAGGTTAGAGGGGGGACATGGAGAAGACTGGCAGAACCGAGCTCGGAGGCCCAGCCCCTTCCAGCTCTCAGCTGGATGTAAGAGAGGGGTATACCTCCCCAGGAGGTTAAGACCCCTCCCATCTCTCCACTCCCCAGCGAGGTGCTAGCTCTTCAACTCCAAGCTGCAGGGAGCTGAGGACTCCCACCCCCCAGCTAACCCATCAAGGAAGAAAGAGGGGCTTGTTGCCTTTAATTTTTTGTAAAATTATAATGATAATAATAATAGGGACTTCCCTGGCGGTTCGGTGGTTAAGACTCCGCACTTCCATTGCAGGGGGTGTGGGTTCAATCCCTGGTCAGGGAACTAAGATCTTGCACACTGCGTGGTGAAGCCAAAAAAAAAAAAAAAAAAATAACAACCCCGTGTCTCTTTGGCACTGTTGAGAGAGGACTAGTTCATCATCCTTGGTGTATAGTTTCAGAGACAAGGGCCTGAGTGCTAATATCAGAGGGCAAGCCTAACCAAGGTGCAAGGTGTTCACTGGAGGGGCTAGAGCCCTAGGTGTTCCCAGGAAAAACAGGCCTTTCTCAGTGAGCTCTCAGGTAAACTTCAGGTGGTAATAGATAAGCTAATAGGTATTACAAAAAGAGTTTGGAGAGGCTCCTGACAGCCCTCTGGACACTGCCATGCAGGACTGTCCAATCCAGCCCATGTGAGCAACTCTGGCCCTAGAGCCACCAAGTGGCTGTCCTGCTATCAGCTCACCATGAGAGCAGGGACTGTTTTGCTGATGATTATTTTCCAGTGCCTGGCACAGCGCCTGACTCATAGTATACAAAACTGATTGGCAAAGAGGCAAAGTTCAGAAATGAGTATAATCATGAGGTGTGAACACAGTAACTCCATTTTCATTGGCTTTTCCCTTGCAGGACTAATAAAGATGGACTTGAGCCTGACAGTGGCCCCAGTTTTCTAAAATTTTTTAACTCTGGGCTCTGTCTGGGTTGGGGGAAGATGCAAGAAGTGAAAGAGGCTGCTGTAGCCTCAGAGAAATGTACCTTGAAAAATGACCTGCCCTTGAGCCCACCAACTCCCTCTCCCCACTTCTAGTTTCTTCCCTCTGAATTTAGAGCCATCCCCTTAGCAACGCTTGTTTCCATGGTTTCCTCCGTGACAAAGATCCCCAAACCCCTCCTCTCTTTTTCCTTCAGACAGTAAGGGGTGATAGGGATCCTCAGTGTGGCCACTTCCATGTAACCATGGAAACAATTAACTGAGCCTTCATTTATCTTTTGTGAAGACAGCTAGGGAATACGAAGCTTTTGGAAGAGATGGGTGGGGGAGGGTGAAGGGCTAGAGTTGCCACTGTCATAAAAAGGAAGTTGAGGGACTTGTCCTAACACTAGCCTGTAGAATTCAGTTCAAATATTTGCTGGGCCCCTACTTTAAGCATGACTAAGCTCCAGGGAATCAAAGGTGTACATGACATAGCCCCTAATATTGAAGGGCTTATACTCTGGTCATGGTCCCACTCAAACCCTGGCACAGATTGGGTCACTAAAGGAGGTGGCTCTTGATAGCACCATCATGGTCAAGCATCTGTCCATTCCCAGCATGCCCTCCTGCCAAGAACAAGAAAAGATCGACCTAGGGGGCCTGTACTTACGTTAAGATTTCTCAGGCTGTTGTCAGACGGTTTCTGTCTTGCAAGGCAAGGAACTTTGATGCCCCCTTCCTTTTAGAGACGTGGAGACTAATGCCAGCATCCCTAAATAGGGCTGTTTGGTGGAGGGAGAAAGAAAAAAATAGACCTGCCCAACTCCAGTGCCATGACAGACAGGGGTAATCTCCAGTTCCAGGGATCTCCACCACCTACCTGCCACAGCCTTCCTGGGAAGTTATGTCTTCTCTTACACCTAATTAGAAGGTCATTGTCTCCATCCATCCAGCTTTTCTATTTGTCATTGAAAATGCAGGCCAGAAGGGTAGCTGTGAAGAATTAAAATAGAAAAACAAAAAATAAAACTACCAGGGACACCAAAGTTGGACAGAATGAATCCAAAAGCTGAGATATCTGTTCATCATAAGTAACAAAGCTCTTCTCTCTTCTGACTTCCCATCGTCATCCTTCCAGATTTTCACCAAATCCCTAAGGGTGGGGACCAATTCTACACTTCTAAGGGAAATCAGAAAGATCCCTGGACCACTGGTGTGCTGATACCAATAATCTGCACTGACTTGGAAAGATGATAATAATATATTTTTAAATGAAAAAAGAGTCATAGAATAACGTGTAATCCAGCTGTGTTCAAGTAAGCTACAAATAACTGGGTAGTAAATTCATCATTGCAAGTCAAATGCAATCTGGATTAGTCAAAGCAAATAGCAGATCCTGGGTCTCAGAACTCTGAGTTCCATCCTTTGCTACTGGATGGTACTAAGGCAGATTCAATCATTCTGGGTACTCTGCTCACTTAGCTAGTCAGAAAAGGATAAATGGCATCCTCTGATTGGTTGACAAGGCAATACACACCAACCAATGAAAGAACGCTTCTTCCTTTCTGGCCAATAAGATCTCAGTTCTCTTCTTGAAAGGAAAGTAAAACCTTTGTCCATAAAGAAAATGAGCAGAAAGGGAATAATAATTTTAAAAAAAGAAAAAAGAAACCACTGTTGCTATGGGACATTATTGATGTGATCAATGATAGCTGCTCCAGAGAATTCATAAAGGAAGGCACTTCTTTGGGAAGAAAAGTACAAAAAGCAGACCAGCTGTCTAGTCTGGACTAAAAAGAAGTTTCTATAGTAACATGTGAAGGAGAAGCATTTTAATGCAAATGTCCCCAAAACTATATCTAGCCAGCCCGTGGAGGATAATTTTGGCCTTCAACTTAGTCTGAAATTATAATGACTTTTAAAAATTTTACATTAGCAATGAGTGAACAAAAAGGTGAAAAGGAAAGATATGTGTGTTTGTGATGCAGGGCAACAAAGATAAAGATATGATAGTTACTGCCTGGAATAGAGATTTCCTCCATTCCTGGGTTGTCAAGTGATAGCTCAGTTTAAAACAAGGTTTTGTTGTGAAAAGAGAAAGTTCATGGCTCTTAAGAAGTGTTCTAGTTGAAGTAGTGCACAGAACACAGGTTGTTCTATTAACTTACTAGTGATTTCCCCTTAAATCATTCTGAGAATGTTACAGCTGCCTTTGGAAAATTATGGGTAAAATGATTTTCTATCCAGATACTACAGATGAATGCAGGCAGACAAGTCTGACAGGTGAAAAGTGGAATCAATGTCAACCCAGGGAAACGAAAAAGATTAGAGTATTAGAAGCTTCAAGTGCTGCATCCCCTAATTATGAAGGCAGAGCTGAAGAGGAAGAAAAGAGAATTTTGAGGAATCTGAGGCTGGTGATGCTAGTGGCTTTTGCTAAGGGAATCCCGTTTCTACCTATCTGTGCTTTCTGTGTGGTCTGCGGGAAGAGGTGAAAAGAGGTGATGATCTAGAATTCACCCCTTCCGGCATGAGAGAGGTGCTGAGGGAGGGAGGAACCACTGCCAAACCCAGGAGAAAGCCTCTCTCTCTCCAGTTCATCCATGAGGAGCAAATGTGTCTTTCTCATTTAAAGGGGGAAAAGCAAAGCGTGCGGGGTGGGGGTAGGGGAAGCCCTTGCGTCTGAAGGACCACATGGAAAAAATAAAAGCCCTGATTGTAAATCCCGGAGAAAGGACAGAGTAGGATATGCTCACCTCTCTGAAGGGAGCAAGAGAGAGGGTGGGAAGGACTGCGGTGGTGGAAAGGTAGCTGCTTCGCCAGGCACCTTGACTTCAAAGGAAAAATTTGCCTTCCAGGATTTCCTCTTAACCCCCAGGGATTTTGCGGGGGCGGTTGTTGACTCACATCCACACGGGGGAAAGCTGGGGCTCCCCAGCAGATATTTTTAAGAATAAAGGTGCTCACGGATAATCAATGGCCAAAGCCCCTCCACTCACTGTAACCAAGGCAACAGGAGGCTGGGGCTGGTTGCCTGGTAACCACACTCTAGTGCCGGGGTCCTGTCCCCTTCTCCTCCTCCCCCACCTCTGTTAGCCCTTTTGTGATAACGTCTTCCCCTCTGCGGCTTTTTTCCTTCCTGGCAGAACAGTCATTCAGCTCCTCATACAAAGGGCACATTGGGCGCCTTTGGCTAAAAATGCAGAGCTTGATGTTCAATTAGGACAGATTTCGTCTACACCGAGCTATGGCAACCCTGATAAAATGTGCTTTTTACCTCGACCTCAATATCTTCTCCCACCATCCCACGCTTTTCCCTTCATTCACCGGCGTTAAGGCGTATGGAGATTGTGGGGAGAGAGTCAGGGCGGGGGTCGGGGTGGGGGGAAGCTGTAGAGAGAACATGACTTGGATGTGGCGACCTTTCACAGTACACCAGTGCCTGGGGTTCCCGGTAGAACCACTCTCCCGCTTGTGCGTAACTGAGCTCACCACTTACAGGCGCGCCTCTTTTCTCTTCGGCATCCTGCCTGCACTTAGCACCAAGTTATTCCAACTGCTCTTAGCGGAGGGGAGATAGAATGCCCTCCTAGAATCCGATACCTAAGCTCCTGGAGAAATGGGGAAGATGAGTATCCCCCCCACCCCTTCTTCGGTGAACCCTGTCTCACCTCCTTGCCTCCTCCGAGTGGGATCTGAGAGCCTGCGAGCGGCGACGAGCTAGGAAGCGGAGTAGCCCGCGGGAACCCACCCTTGGGCGCAATTCGGCGGGGCGCTGTCCAGCGTCTGGTGCTGAAGCTGGAGCTTCGGACTCGCCGTGGAGGGGCTCTGGGGACCTTGAGCAGCTCGGTTCTAACCCCGAGGCAGGGAGCTGAAGTGCAGGCGCTCCGTCCGCCGGGGTCAAAGGCGAGACTCGGACGTGTCTGCACCAGATGCGCTTTTTCAGCGGACCCGACTCCCTCCCGGGCTCAATCCCCCGCGCCTCTCCGTTTCCCTCCCCGGGTTAGTGGGATTATTTGCCGCAATCGCAGCGGGTACGAAGAGCCCTTTGCAGTGGGATGGCTACCCAGTTGCCTCCCGGCAGTCCTCCCATTTTCTCTTTCAGCACTGGGCTCTCTGGGAGTCTGCAGGCAAAGTCCCGGGACTCCCGGCGCTCAGATCTTGTGGCGGGCCGTGGCGGGCAAGGCAGGGAGGAGAGGCCTGGAACACCTCACCCCGCCGCTTTTCTGCACGCAACAGGTCCGCTGCATCCGGAATCTGAAGGGCGAGCAGCGCTGGAGACCAGGCGGCGGCGCTGGGCTTGGGGAGGCTGGGTCCGGAGGGCGCCCACTCCAGAGGCTGTGGTGCTGCCCATGTCCGACGGGGTGCCGGACCAAGCCAGGCAAACGGCAAACCGGGTTTCGGCGTCGCCCTGAGAGTGGGTCCGAGAACTAGACGTCCCCACAACTCAAGCTGGTCGAGCACCCCGTCAGGAGCGCTCGGGTGCCGGGCTTAGGAGCCGCTTCCCGCTTTCCAGGAGCCCTCACCGTCTTCCCTCCTCTTCGTGAATTTGGCGGCGGGCTCGACACCTTTAGCAGATGCCAAGCCCGACTGCCCCCTCCTCCGGCCTTCCGAAGCAGCCCCAGACTCAGCCTCGCGGACCTGACTCAGTTCCAGTCGGCTGTTCTTCCAATCCCGAGCCCTCGACCTGGGACAGAGAATCGGACGGGGGACCCTGGTCGGGACTTTACCTGGCATGGGTCTCCACGGCCAGGGAGAAAGACCGCTGCTCTCCACTTCTTTCTGTAAGAAAGCCCCTCAGCCACCACCCCGCCGCTGGCTCGTCCCTTCTCCCCCCAAGAGCTGCAGATCAGGGACAAGGGGGAGGGGCGGAGAGGCGGTTGGGCTTTGAGGAAGATAATTTGTGAAGCATCCCTTGAATACTTGCCTCTCTCGGGTAATCAGTGCTGTCCGGAGCAGTGGCCGCTCCGCCAGGGCGAGAGGCAGGTCCAGAGTCCCGGCATGGTCCTCTCGGTGATGACACAAGTCGCTGCGGCTGCGGGGGCCGGTGGAGAACAGCTGCTTTAAAGCGAGACCAACCCACAGGTGGCCTGTCAGGGCCGCGGACGTCCATGACGTCATCCAGAAGGCAGGCAGAGAAGGGAAGTGGAGGGGGGTCACCGCACTTCACATCAAAAGTCCCCTGTGGCCATAGCAACAGCTCGTGGAGGGCGGCGGGCCAGGAGCTCACCGCCTTTCTTGTCTCCTCCGGAGCGGTTGGGCACCGGGATCCCGAGCCCCTCCGGGGTTGAATGCTGGAGTAGGGTCCCGCATAAGTGCCCAAGCCAGCTTTACCCTCACGGGACAGGCACTAGAGCTAGACCCGGGTCCACCTGTCTGTCCTGGTCCTTGTCCCACTGCCCCAGCTGAGCAGGGCAGGAGAGGGGCCGTCGAACTCCAAGGATACTCCCAAAGGGCGATCTCGCAGAAAGCTTCATTTCCACAGGGACAATTCCTATAGCCTCACTTCCCCCAAATCGCCGCGCCTTGGCAGATCAGACCCAGGTCGCCTGACCACACGCAGACTAGTTCTCCCTGAATTCAAGTATGCAAACGCTCATCCTTCTCACCAACTCTTCAGGCACGCGCATCCCTGCTCGAGCGCACCCAGGCAGCGCCGGCACAGAACCACCTGCCCCAATCCTCGCCTGTATACGCGGGTAAACCGAGACTCCAACCTTACCCTTTTGCTTCGGAAAACAGCCAAACCAACGGAGAAAAAAACATGGATCTAGGGTTCGCGAACCGGTGGTCGAGGGTGCCAGATGGGGCACAAAAGTCTTTACTGGGCTCTTATAGAATTTAAAAAACTTGAAGTACTTGTCTTCAAGATCGAAAATGTTTGCACAGAAATCTGGGATTTCTGTGTCTCTTGAACACGGGAGCTGGCATTGTGCATACCAAAAAATACTGACCCTATAGGAAAGGCTGGGGTCCCGTCCAACCTAGGCCCACCTCTCCTTTTTGTCAGTGTCACCAAGGCCATCTATAACCAACCTTATCTTTTTTCTTTTAGTAGTAGAGAGGAAAGTGAAATATTTTTGTCCCCACCTCACCTGCTCACCTCATTACTGTCATCTGTCAGGCCCTGCAGTCATGTGGGTTTTCTGCCCCCCTGTGTTTGACAGGAACTGATAATGGCTTCACTCAAGCTGAAATTTTTGCTTCACTACTGGCTGGCTGGTGCCCTGCAGGTCCAGACCTTTGACTGACACACAGACATCTGTGCTACCCACAACCAGACCACACAGAGCAGCATATTTCCTGCTAATAAGGCTGTTTTCCCCCCCTTCCATTTTCACATTTCAAAATATGCAGGTATTTGGAAACATTTTAAAAATCATGTTTTTCATTGATCACCCAGATATTTGCTCATACAGAACATTCTTTACATTTCTAAATCTAAGGACTAGAATATCTCATTAATAAAAATACAGAAAAATAGGGAGAAGAAAAAACATTAATCACTCACCACCTAAACATAACAATGTTTTACATTTTCTGACTGGCAGTTTAAATGTAGCTGTAAAAAAAAAAAAAAATTCTCGTGAACACAATCAACATACAAACAAACCAGCAAAGCCCACCACCATCGACAACGGAGCCATATATCAATAGTTGTGTCTCAGGTATTCACACTTATACAGCCACACTTACTGGGACAGTCATTAAATGTGCATTTTGAATATATGCAACAGTTGGGAAGGGCGATTATCTTTTCTCCCCCTTAGCAGTAGAATTCCCCCTAAGGAGAAAGAGGTTTCTATTTATATGTACTTGCTCTGCTATCCAAGTGTCTGGAAATCTTAGTTGAAGGCCAAGGTAACTTTGTACTAGATCAACTCCAAATCTTGCCCAATAGAGATTACTTTTAGCTTATTCAGGAAAATTAGGTCTGGGAAGAGATTCTGCATCTGTCTCTTGGTGGGAACCTGTTAGGTTTCTAGGTAGTACATGGTGCCCTCCAACATCTCGTCATTTGGCCTGATTTTGCCCCTTCACCCAGCATATTTTTCTTAGTGCCATTCTCTTTGTGAATCTTAGAACTCTAGGCTGTCAATGAATTGAGAGTAATAATATTAATTCTCTATTCATTACCTTTCTAAAATGCTTGAGAGTTCACCAAGCATTTCACATGGTGTATCTCTCTTGATTCTAGAAACTGCCCGTTTTATAGATGAAGAAGCAGAGGTCAAACTGCTTAATTCACCTTGAGTTATCAGTGCTCTTTCTGCTGGAAAGACCCAATTGTCTCCCTTATATGAATCATCAAAATTATTTATTCAGTGGTTAAGAGGATTAAACAGACAATTTACAAAAGTAGAAAAACAATGAATATACCAACATTTGGAAAAAATTTCTGCTTTATTTAATACAGAAATGTAAATTTTTTTTCTTTGACCCCAAATTTATTCAATTTATTTGCACCTAAAATGGTTACCTTTCAGTGTTGTGTGTGTATGTGTGCACACACACATGCTCTCAAGTGGCAAGTACACATGTGTACCTATGTCCTGCTACTCCCTTCTGGCTTGCAGAGTTTCTGCTGAAAGATCAGCTGTTAGCCTTATGGGGATTCCCTTGTTGTTATTTGTTGTTTTTCCCTTGCTGCTTTTAATATTTTTTTCTTTGTATTTAATTTTTGATAGTTTGATTAATATGTGTCTTGGCGTGTTTCTCCTTGTTTATTCTGTATGGGACTCTCTGTGCTTCCTGGACTTGATTGACTATTTCCTTTCCCATATTAGGGAAGTTTTCAATTATAATCTCTTCAAATATTTTCTCAGTCCCTTTCTTTATCTCTTCTTCTTCTGGGACCCCTATAATTTGAATGTTGGTGCATTTAATGTTGTCCCAGAGGTCTCTGAGACTGTCGTCAATTCTTTTCATTCTTTTTTCTTTATTTTGCTCTGTGGTAGTTATTTCCACTATTTTATCTTCCAGGTCACTTCTTCTGCCCCAGTTACTCTGCTATTGATCCCTTCTAGAGAATTTTTAATTTCACTTATTGTGTTGTTCATCATTGTTTGTTTGCTCTTTAGTTCTTCTAGGTCCTTGTTAAACGTTTCTTGCGTTTTCTCCATTCTATTTCCAAGATTTTGGATCATCTCTACTATCATTACTCTGATTTCTTTTTCGGGTAAACTGCCTATTTCCTCTTCATTTGTTTGGTCTGGTGGGTTTTTACCTTGCTCCCTCATCTGCTGTGTGTTTCTCTGTCTTCTCATTTTTCTTAGCTTACTGTGTTTAGGGTCTCATTTTCGCAGGCTGCAGGTTCGTAGTTACCGTTGTTTTTGGTGTCTGCCCCCTGTGGCTAAGGTTGGTTCAGTGTGTGGTGTAGGTTTCCTGGTGGAGGGGATTGGTGCCTGTGTTCTGGTGGATGAGGCTGGATCTTGTCTTTCTGCTGGGCAGGACCGCGTCCAGTGGTGTGTTTTGGGGTGTCTGTGACCTTATTATGATCTTAGGCAGCCTCTCTGCTAATGGGTAGGGTTGTGTTCCTATCTTGCTAGTTGTTTGGCATAGGGTGTCCAGCCCTGTAGCTTGCTGGTCGTTGAGTAGAGCTGGGTCTTAGCATTGAGATGGAGATCTCTGGGAGAGCTTTTGCCGTTTGATATTACGTGGAGCCGTAGGGTCTCTGGTGGACGAGTGTCCTGAACTCGGCTCTCCCACCTCAGAGGCACAGGCCTGACACCCGACCAGAGCACCAAGACCTTGTCAGCCACACGGCTGGTTAGTGGTCCTTGGGCAGCGGAGCCGTCCAGGCCTGTGGAGCTAGGTTCAGGCTCCAAACACCAGCAGAGTCTCCATGGTGGAGGCCGCCAACACCCCGAAAATCATTCTGAGGCTGCAGCTGCAAACTGGCAACTGACAGTCCTCATTTAGACCTGCTGCCGGATCAGGGCTGGGGCTTCTAGAAATGTAAATTTTGACAATGTGGGATACCATTTTTCACATATGATGTTAACAAAAAATTAAAATGTCTACTTCCCAATGCTGGAGAGGGTATGGTGAAATAAGCACTAATAACTTGTGGAGATTTTAAGTTGGTTAAATTCATGGGAATGTAATTTTGCAACTTGTATCAAGATCCATAAACATATTCACTCCCTTTGGGCCAGGAATTTTTCTGTGGATCTATTCTAATAAAATAATCTTAATTACAGGAAAATCTAAATGCATAACATTGTCCATTATAGCATTACATACTTTTTTTAAAATGGCAGTGACATAGATATCCAACAATGGGAGACTGGCGCGTTGTCTATTGAATGGGTGGAATGTTCTACCAACTCTAAAAACCTATGTTAATGTTGAAACATAAGCAAAGAAAACACTCATGATATAATTTTAAGGAAGGAAATGAGTAGAATGCAGAATTGCCTTTACCGTTATGATTAAACTCATGGCTTCATGCATTCAGAAAATACATGACAGAGTACATCAAAGTGTGATAAAGTTTCTGCTAAAGTGAAGAGATTGTAGGTGGCTTTTTTTCTTTTTTATCTAATTTTATTTATTTATTAAATTATTATTTTTTAATTTTTTTCTTTTTATCATGTTTTCCAAATTATCTGAAATGTGACTATGCAGTTTCTATAATTAAAATGTAATATGATACAAATATAAGAGTAGGTGAAATTTATTAGGGATCTATTACTTCTCTAGCACTCTTCCAGACGGGCTTAACTGGGACAAATGTGGAGACTGTGTCTTAGACTCTATGTAGGTTACTTCAGACCTTGCCTGGGGTATTCAGTGACCACGAGATGGTTTGACCTTATCAGTAAAGAGCTGATACTAGACATTTGGTTGCTAGTAGACTCAGATGCATCATCAGCCGAGCTGGTTGGCCTCATCCTCCTTCCCAATAAGCTTGGTTCTGTTCCTAATATATACTTCCTGACCATGCGTCCTTCCAAACCTGAAGTAACAATGATGATGATGATGATAATTACATTTTCCGTACATTTTTAATAGTACTTCACATTTTTTAGTGCTCTCACATCCAATATTTTACATAAATTTATAACAGCTACTAATAAAAAAATAAACACTTAAATATTACCATATTTAATTATCACAACAACCCCGTTAGATTGGGTATTCTTTTCTCTAGCTTTGTTTAACATCTGTTTAAGTAACTTGCTAGAAACCACACAGCTGATAAGTGATGGCTCTATCCGGAATTTGACTTTTAGACACTCCCTCTTCACAGGAAATAGACGTCTTCTCTATGGATAAAAATTCTTCTTTAGATTAAAATTTAACTGGAGGGCAGATTGGCAGCTTAGCTGACTTCAACTTCCATCACCACTAACCAAATAAAGATAACCCTGGGTACTGCTAGATTCCTCAATATCCTCATCCATTTATTTCTTGGAATTTGGAAAACTTAGACCAGATGTCAAAAGATTATGGGAGGACTTCCGTGGCGGCCCAGGGGTTAAGACTCTGCACTTACACTGCAGGGGGTGCGGGTTCCATCCCCGGTCTGAGAAGTTCTGCATGCTGCACAGTGAGGCAAAAAAAAAAAAAAAAAAAAGATTATGGGAAGGTCAGGCATTCTGAAGGTGTTACTGAGTTTCCAGGTGAGTTAACATTTCAGAATGAAGCTTTTCAATCTCGTAATCTAATGAAATTAAATTACAGCTGCTGAGAGACTCACTTGCTATGGGTGGCTAAGAAGGCACCTGTCCCATGACAGCAAGCGCACATCTCAAATGTGGAATCAGAGAACAAGTACAGCAAACATAGTTATCTCACCCGCTATACACACGGTGGGTATCACAGCGAACTAAGGATCTCTCAGCTTTCATCCCAAATGAGTTGCATTTCTCAACCCTTTCTAGATTACCAAAAGAGTTTTAAATTTTAATTTCAAGGATTAGCCCAATACCTGGTGGGATGACATCATATCTAAAGATGAGAGATGACTGTTCTTTAAAGATAAAGTATAATATGGACAATGAACACTAGTTCTTTGAAAGGCAGTTCTAAAATTTAGACTATACTTACCTCAGGGAAATTAAAATCCAGTAATGGAGAATTATAAATATATAAAAGGTATAAATTATATAAATAAATATATGTTATAAATTTGATGGTTCAGCTAATCTGGGCAATTCTAAAAGTGACACAGGGTTATTATTGGATAATACAATACAAATACATTGTAAGGAATGGAAAATTCATCATTTTCCCCATGTGTGGAAAACTGTGCAAGACCAGGAGATTTTTTTTTAAGTTGAAAAGGAGGTGATTATATATTTATACACCCATGTTTATAGCAGCATTATTCATAAAAGCCAAGAGGTGGAAGCAACCCAAGTATCCATCAATAGATGAATGGATAAACAAAATGTGGCATATACATCAATGGAATATTATTCAGCCTTAAAAAGGAAGAAAATTCTGACATACGCTACAACATGGATAAACCTTGAGAACATTATCCTAAGTGTAATAAGCCAGTCATCAAATTCAAAGATAGTGGGACAATCAGTAAAACCTAAAAATTAATATACTTAAAATTTTTAGGGCTTCCCTGGTGACACAGTGGTTGAGAATCTGCCTGCTAATGCAGGGGACACGGGTTCGAGCCCTGGTCTGGGAAGATCCCACATGCTGCGGAGCAACTAGGCCCGTGAGCCACAACTACTGAGCCTGCATGTCTGGAGCCTGTGCTCTGCAACAAGAGAGGCCGCGATAGTGAGAGGCCCGCGCACCACGATGAAGAGCGGCCCCCGCTCGCCACAACTAGAGAAAGCCCTCGCACAGAAACGAAGACCCAACACAGCCAAAAATAAATAAATTAATTAATTAATTTAAAAAAAAATTTTAAGGTCTTGGGACTTCCCTGGTAGTCCAGTGGGTAAGACTCCATGCTCCCAATGCAGGCGGCCCAGATTCACTCTCTGGTCGGGGAACTAGATCCCGCATGCATATGCCACAACTAAGAAGCCCACATACCACAACTAAAGATCCCGCATGATGCAACTGAGACCTGGCACAGCCTTAATAAATATCTATTAAAAAATAAAAAAGTTCTTAAAAAGGAGGAATAGAAACCATGATGAAAGAGTTGGCAATCTTTTTTTGGGGGGGAGGGGGGATCATTTTTAAAATGAACAAGTAGATTAGAGAGAAACAGAGAATTTGAAGAAATGGAACTTAGTGGGTAGGTAAAACAGCAGATTACTTTGAGCTGGAGAGAAAATTAGTGAACTGAATGATAGTGCTAAGAAATTATCTTGAATTTGGCAGAGAAATAAATTGATAAAAAATAGGAAAGAAATATTAAGGGGCAAGAATGAATAAATGAGGGGCTTCCCTAGTGGCGCAGTGGTTGAGAATCCGCCTGCCAATGCAGGGCACACGGGTTCGAGCCCTGGTCTGGGAAGATCCCACATGCCGCGGAGCAGCTAGGCCCGTGAGCCACAATTACTGAGCCTGCGCGTCTGGAGCCTGTGCTCCGCAACAGGAGAGGCCATGATAGTGAGAGGCCCGCGCACCGCAATGAAGATGAAGAGTGGCCCCCGCTCGCCGCAACTAGAGAAAGCCCTCACACAGAAACGAAGACCCAGCACAGCCATAAATAAATAAAAATAAATAAATTAAAAAAAAAAAAAAAAGAATGAATAAATGAGAAGGCCTAAGGTATTTCTATTAGCTATTCCAGGAGGAGAAAATAGAGAGGGAGGGAGAGGCAATATTAGAAGGGACAATAGCTAAGAATGCTCCAGAACTGATTAAAAAACCAAAAAAAATGACTCTTCAAGTTAAAGAAATCCACAAGTTCTGAGAAGAATAAATAAAAATAAATTCATACCCAGACACCTAATTGTGAAACTACAGAACATCAAACACAAAAATAAAATCATAAGGGTAATTAAAGATGAAAGACGTTATTAATAAACAACAATATATGAATTTTTAAAATAAATTTATTTATATATTTATTTTTGGTTGCATTGGGTCTTCATTACTGTGCGTGAGCTTTCTCTAGTTGCGGCAAGTGGGCTGCGGTGCGCGGGCTTCTCACTGTGGTGGTTTCTCTCATTGTGGAGCATGGGCTCTAGGCGTTCAGGCTTCAGTAGCTGTGGCACGGGGCCTCAGTAGTGGCTCGCGGGCTCTAGAGTGCAGGCTCAGTAGTTGTGGCTCACGGGCTTGGTTGCTCCGTGGCATGTGGGATATTCCTGGACCAGGGCTTGAAGCTGTGTCCCCTGCATTGGCAGGCAGATTCTTAACCACTGTGCCACCAGGGAAGTCTCAACAATATATGAATTATTATTATTTTTAACTAGCTATAATTAAGGTCAAAAATGACATTTTCAAAGTGCTGCAGAAAAATAAATGTCATCCAGAATTCAGTACCCAACTAAACAATTATTCAAGAGTAAAGTTGAAATAAAGACTATTTTAAAGAACCGAAAACTATAGAGTTTAAGTCTTTTTCACTGCAAGAGCCACAAAAGGATGGGCTTTGATAATGAAAATAATGAGTGTCAAAAGAAGGAACGAGATGAAAGTAGTAATAATTACAATATAAATTAGAAAGTATGTTGGTAAATCCAACATTATAGCTGCCTATAAAAATACAGCAATAATAATTTGTAATTTGGAAGGGGTGGAACAAAAATATGAGAATAACTCTCAAGAAATTCTGAAGAATGAGTATCATACAGACCACATGAAAAATGAGAGGGTGGTTATAGAGTTTAAGAATTCAAATTTCTTGTTTTATTTCAGTACATTTTATATTTATTAACTTCATATCGTACTACATCAGGTATAGATGTTAATGTATTAAGAAAATACTTTAAATTATAGAAATTATAAGTAACTTCCAAACTAGTAGAGGGAAAAGAAGGAATGAAGAAAACTAGATTGATCAAGTGGAAAGTTAGAAAGAAAAAGAAAAGAAGAAGAAAAAAACCAAGGTGAATAGAAAACAATAAATAAGATGGTAGAAATAATTTTAATATTTCTAATCACAATATGTCCGTGTACTATATCTTCCAGTTAAGAGACAGAAATTTTCAGATAGCTTTAAAAAAATCCAGCTATAACCAAATTTTAAGAGACATACATAATCACATAGATATAGAAACTTTGAATGTCAAGAGTTAAGAAAAAGTATATTTGGACAATACTAACCAAAACAAACCTGCTGTAACAATTGACGTAGAATTTATTTATTTACTTTTGGGATTTTATTTTATTTATTTTTTATACAGCAGGTTCTTATTAGTTATCTATTTTATACATATTAGTGTATACATGTCAATCCCAATCTCCCAATTCATCCCACCCCCCCACCCCCCCCCACCCCCCCACCCCCCCACCCCACCCCGCCACTTACCCCCTTTGTGTCCATACTTAACGTAGAATTTAAAGAAGAAAGCATTAAATGGGGCATGACAATGATTTTAATGATTAAGTAATTGGCCAGGAAGATATCATTGAACTGATGAATGTTTAACAAAAATCCACCAGGCTCTGCCCTAAAACACACGAACTATCAGGTTCAGATGGTTTTATATGCAAATTCTACCATAGCGTTGAGGAACAGAATAACTCTGTATTACATAACCACGCTTACTAGAAAAAGAAGGAAGGAAGGGAGGGAGGGAGGGAGGAAGGAAGGGAAGAAAAACAACAACAGCAACAAACCACAAGAAATATGGGAAATAAATGTATAGGCCCATCTTATTTATATACATAGGTGTAGAAAACCCAAAATAAATTCTTAGTAAGCCAAATTCATATAATAAGCAAGTAAAGTTTATTCAAGGAGTGTAAGAATTTTTTAAAAATTAATTAATTTATTTTTTTTGGCTATGTTGGGTCTTCGTTGCTGTGCGCAGGCTGTCTCTAGTTGCGTCGAGTGGGGGCTACTCTTTGTTGCGGTGCGCGGGCTTCTCATTGCGGTGGCTTCTCTTGTCGTGGAGCACGGGCTCCAGGTGCACGGGCTTCAGTAGTTGTGGCATGCAGGCTCCAGTAGTTGTGGCTCGCAGGCTCTAGAGCACAGTCTCAGTAGTTGTGGCACATGGGCTCAGTTCTCCACAGCATGTGGGATCCTCCTGGACCAGGGATGGAACCTGTGTCCCCTGCATTGGCAGGCGGATTCTTTTTTTTTTTTAAACTTTGGGTTTGTTTATTTATTTATTTATTTATTTATTTATTTACTTATTTATTTATGGCTGTGTTGGGTCTTCGTTTCTGTGCGAGGGCTTTATTTATTTATTTATTTATTTATTTATTTATGGCTGTGTTGGGTCTTCGTTTCTGTGCGAGGGCTTTCTCTAGTTGCGGCAAGTGGGGGGCCACTCTTCATCCCGGTGCGCAGGCCTCTCACTATCGCAGCCTCTCTTGTTGCGGAGCACAGGCTCCAGACGCGCAGGCTCAGTAATTGTGGCTCACGGGCCTAGTTGCTCCGCGGCATGTGGGATCTTCCCAGACCAGGGCTTGAACCCGTGTCCCCTGCATTGGCAGGCAGATTCTCAACCACTGTGCCACCAGGGAAGCCCCATGGCAGGCAGATTCTTAACCACTGCACCACCAGGGAAATCTGAGAATTTTTAACATTTGGAAAAATCTATGTAAATTAATTAATTTTTAATAGATTAAAAGAAAAAATATTATAAGCAACTGAATAAATCTAGAAGCATTTGATAAAATTCAATATTGATTTAAGATGAAACCTTTTAGCCAACCTGGAATGAAAGGAAATTGCTACTCCTTAATAAAGGGTATCTACTCACAGCTAACATCACATTTAATATTGAAATATAAGAACCATTCTCTTTGAAGTCAGAAATGTGACTGCTTGTAATCAACATGGTACTGGATTGGACCATGAAGGTACCAAATTGTCCTCATTTCAGAATATAGGATCATCTATGTAGAAAATGTAAGAGAGTCTACAGACAAATGCTATGAACTAAGATCATTTGATAAAATACCAGTATCAAAAATCAGTAGCATAATTCAGAAAAATCAATGAAACTGAAAGTGGTTATTTTAAAAGATCATAGAAATTAACAATTCTCTAGGTAGCTTGACCAAGAAGATGAGAGAGAAGATTCAAATTACTAAAATCAGGAGTGAAAGAGGAAACATTACTGCTAATCTTACAGAAAGAAAAAACATTGTAAGAGAATACTATGAACAATGTATGCCAACAAATTAGGTAACATAAATGATATGGGCAAATTCCTTGGGATACACAAATTATTAAAATTGTCTCAAGAAGAAATAGAAGATCTGAACAGACCCTAACAAGTGAAGAGGTCAAATCAGAAATCAAAAAACTTCTTGCAAAGAAAAGCCCAGGACCAGGTGGCTTCACTGTTGAATTCTACCAAATGTTTCAAGAAGAATTAACACCAATCCTTCGCAAACTCTTCCAAAAAATAGAAGAGGAGGGAACATTTCCAGACTCATTCTCTGAGGCCAGTATTATCCCCATATCAAACCAGATAGAGACATCATAAGAAAAGAAAACTACAGATAAACAGTCCTTATGAATACAGATGTAAAAATCCTCAAGAAAATACTAGAAAACCAAATCCAGAAGCATATTAAAAGAATTATACACCATGACCAAGAGGGATTTATTCCAGGAATGCAAGATTGATTTAAAATCTAGAAATCAATCACTGTAACACCCCATGTCAATAGAATAATGGGGAAAAACCCCACAAGATCAATTCAATAGACAAGAAAAAGCTTTTGACAAAATTCTACACCCTTTCATCATAGAAACTCCCAACATGCTAGGACCGGAAAGGAACTTCCTCAAACTGATAAAAGGTGTCTTAAAACAAAACAAAAAAACAAAAAACCTCATAGCTAACATCACACTTAATGGTGAAAGACAGAGTTTTCCTCCTTAGATCAGGAACAAGATGAAGATGTAAGGTCTCACCACTTATATTCTATATTGTACTGGAAGTTCCATCCAGGGCTATTCAGCAAGACAAAGAAATAAAAGGATTAGAAAGGGAGAAGTAAACTTCTCTATTTGCAGATAACATGGTCTTTTATATGAAAAATTATTAAGGAATCCTCAAAAATCAGTTAAAACTAATAAACAAACTCAGCAAGTTTGCAGGCTAGTAATATACAAAATCAGTTCTATTTCTAGCAATGAACAATCCAAAAGTAAAATTAAGGAAGCAATTCCACTTGCAATAGCATCAAAAGTAATAGAATGCGAGGAATAAATTTAATGAAAGATGTGTGAGACTTGTACCTCAAAAACTAGAAATCTTTGCTGCAAGAAATATAAACATCTAAATCAGTGGGAAAATATCCCATATTCATGTATTGGAAGACTTAATATTGTTAAAATGACAATATACATAAATTGATCTACAGATGCAACACAATCCGTATCAAAATTCCAGCTGCTCTTTTTTGTTGCTGTATTTGCAGAAATTGACATGCTGTTCCTAAAATTCACATTGGAATTCAAGGGACCCAGAATAACCAAAACACTCTTGAAAAAGAAGAACAAAGTTGGAGGACTCACACTTCACAATTTCAAAACTTACTGCAAAACTACCCTAATTAAGACTACATGGTACTGGCATAAGGATAAACATAGATCAATGGAATAAAGTTGAGGTCCAGAAATAAATCCATACGTCTATGGTCGATTGATTTTCAACAACAGTGCCAAGATAATTCAATGGTGAAAAGAAGAGTCTCTTTAATAAATGGTAGTGGGACAACTGGATATCCATATGCAAAAGTGTGATTTTGAACTTGTAACCTCACACAGTATACAAAAATTTGCTCAAAATGGATCAAAGACAAAGATGTAAGAGCTAAAACTACAAAACGTTGGTATAAGTCTGTGAACTTATACCCATGTGGCTTAGGCAAAGGTTTCTAAAATATGACACTTAAAGCTCAAACAACCAAAGGAAAAATAGATAAATTGAACTTAATCAAAATTAAAAACGTTTGTGTTGCAAAGGACACTACCAAGAAATGGAAAGATAACCCACAGAATGGAGGAAAATATTTGCAGATCATATATGTGGTAAGGGTCTAGGATCCTTAAAGAACTTTTATAACTCAATAATAAAAACACAACTCAATTAAAAAATGGGTGGAAGATTTGAATATACAGCTCTCCAAAGAAGATATATAAATGTCCAACAAGCACACAAAAAGATATTCAACATCATTAGCCATTAGGGAAATGCAAATCAAAGCCACAATGAGATATACCCACTAGGATGGCTATAATTTTAAAAGCGTTTGAGAACAAGAGCGAGCAAGGATGTGGAGATTTTGGAACCCTCATACATTGTTAGTGGGAGTGTAAAATGGTGTAGCTGCTTTAGAAAACATTTTGGCAGTTCTTCAAAATGTTAACTAGAGTTACCATATGACCCAACATTTCCACGTTTAGGTACTTACACAAGATAATTGAAAACATGTTCACATAAAAACTTGTAAACAAAATATTCATAGCAGCATTATTCAAACAGCGAAAAAGTGGAAGCAACCCAAATGTCCATCAACTGCTAAATGAATAAACACATGTGGTCTATCCAAATAGTGGAATATTATTTAAAGTCCTGATACATGCTACAGCATGGACAGATCCGGAAAACACTATGCTAAGTGAAAGAAGCCAGATGCAAAAGGCCACATACTGTATGATTACATTAATATGAACTTATTTCCAGAGGAGGTAAGTCCATAGAGACAAAAAACAGATTAGTGGCTGCCAGGGACTAAGGGGGAGTGGGAAATGGGGAGTGACAGCTAATGGTACAGTGTTTCTTTTTGTGGTGACGAAAATATTCTGGAATTGCAAAACCTTGTGAATATACTAAAAACCGCTGAATTGTACATCCTAAAGGGGTGAATTTTATGGTGTGTGAACTATTTCTCAATTTAAAAAAAATCAATAGCATTCCTGAGCAACACCTTACTCAAAAAGATAATTTAATAAATGAAGTTATTCAGAATAACAAGAAAAATTCTTAGGTACCTAGGAATAAATCTAATAATGATGTGTTACTTATTGAGGATATTCTAAAGTTTTATTTTATTTTATTTTTTAATTGTTTGGCCGTGCTGCACGGCATGCGGGATCTTAGTTCCCTGACCAGGGATCAAACCCTTGCCCCCTGGAGTGGAAGCGTGGAGTCCCAACCACTGGACCGCCAGGGAAGTCCCTATTCTAAAATTTTATTGAAAGTCATAAAAGAAGACCTAAATAAATGGAGAGACATGGCATATTTGTGGATTATGACAATAACATTACAACGTTAATTTTCCTAAGTTAGTATATAAATTTATGACAGTTCTAATAAAAAGGGGATTTCTTGTGTGAACTTAACAAACTGATTTTAAAATTTATATGAAGACAAAAAGCCAAGAATACTGAAGAGAATTATGAGGATTAAGGAGGGAGACTTCCCTATGAAATATCAAAGTTTATCATAAAGCTATTCCAACCAGTAATTAGTACTGGATGGAATAGACATAGAGAAGTTAAAATATGCTGACAGACTTGACTAGAGAGCCCAGAAACAGACCCATGGATAATACAAGAAACTGTTCTATGGGTGTTTGACAATTGAAACATTTATATGAAAACATTTATAAGGAAAATAAAATAAAATTAGTTTCTAACCTCATATCATGTCCAAAAATAATTTACATTTAGGATTAAAAACAAAAATGTGAAAAACTTATAGAAAAAAAAGGAAAACGTACAGGAGAATGCCCTTAGAACAGTGAATGATTTCTTAAACAAGATACAAAAAGCACAAATAAAAAGATAAATTCAATAACATTAAACTTTAAAACTTCAGTGGAGGCAAATGACATAAACTAAGCTAAAATCAAGCTAGAAACTGGGAAAAGATATTTGGAAAGCATATCATCAACAAAGAATTAATATCTAGAATCTCTGAAGAACTTGTATACATCAATTCAAAAAGACAAAAATATGGAAAATTGAGTAAAGGGTATAACCAGGCAATTCACAGAAAAGGACACTCAGATGGCCAATGAACTTAGGATAGATGCCCAAATTGATTAGTCATGAAGGCAATTAAGTTAAAACAATTATAACAATCAATCACACCCATCAATTTGGAAAATTAACCATACTAATAATAGTCTGGTTAATAATAGTCTGGTTATAATAGTCTAAGAATTTCTGTTTCCCCATATCTTCATCAACACTTTAGGACAGCAATGACCTCTAGCAAGAAAGAGAGGAAGTGGGGAAGTGGGGTGGTGATAACTGTATCTGTATCATTTTATTTCTTCTTTAAAAGGATCTGAAGGAAATACGTTAACAGCTGTTAAAACTGGGAGATAGATAACGTGCCTTTTATATTTTCTATATTTTACATATCTTTGAAATATTTAATAATTTATTTTTACAAGTAGACACAATCCTTGCACAAGGTTGTTTGATGGTAGAAATTGATATTTGACCTTGGGGAGCCCTTTAACCTCTGTGTCACAGGTTCTCTTTACTCAGATAGGACTGGTGACCCTTCTTTCTCTCTCTAATAGCATTTTAATGAGCATCAAATACACTTACACACAAGAGAGCACTTTGAAAACTATAAATTCTGCTTAATGCTGATACTAGTGTTATCACATGAAATGAAATGGCAAAAACATAATGAGCTAAGAGCAGCTTAATCTGAGATTTACAACTAGAGCACACACTAATTTTGAATTAGGTTATAGATGAAGAGATGGTACTCAATTTCCCCTTCATGTTTCCCCAGGGTGTTCTAAGTAGTGCTGATAAAGGCATTTTGCCCAGGGAGGTGGGTGAGAAGGTCCTGGGTTTAAGGGTGAGCATAAATCACTCCTTTGGCAGTCTCCTGGGCTATCCATCAGGGGAGCCTGTTAGTGGAAAATGCCAGAGGCGGCAACCGAAAGCAGCGTGTAGAAGTGATCAGTTAGCTCCTCTAGGAGGCAAATCATTTGAGAGAGGATGCCAGTGAGTTCTTAGCATTCTTGCGATAGGAAGGTCTGTAAGACTTGCCTCCGAGCCGCTCATCTTCTCCTGCCCTTGGGAAGGAAATTGATGAGTTAACTAACATGCACAGGGGATGCCAGAGCTGGCTGACTGACTGCAGCTGATCCTCACGATTATTACTAAAATGATCTCAACCTTTCAGCTGGATGCAGAGAAACCAGTTTCCGGGGGAAATCTCAATAAGATCATTGTTTTCCTATCATCAGGTAGAAATCTTGTTAAGTGCTCCAAGCACTGCCCCTGGCAGCCTTGGCTAGGATTTCATTCTAAAATAACATTTCCTCTTGGTAAAAAATGTCTTGTTACTCCAGGCTTGGTGGCTCAATGACCTTTGTGAGTTTCTGACTCCAGGAGACGCAGGGGTGAACTGAAGGTTTGCAATTTATGTCAAACACACACACACACCCTCCTAGTTGGCCTACAAAAAGAAGTGAGGACTCCTGTGACTATCAAGACAGGAGAGATACTGTGTTCCTCTCAGTGTGTCATATCAGGGGGTACAAGGTGGTGTTATCTTATTACTGGCGATGTTAACCTTGATCACTTCATTAAAGTGGTGTCTGCCAGGTTTCTCCACTATCAAGTTATTTTTCCCTTTGTAATTGATAAATATCTTTAGAGCGATCCTTTGAGATGATGCTAATATCTGTTTCTCCTCAAACTTTTGTCCCCTGATTTTAGCCTCTATCTTGTCTGCAACAAATATTACTGCAGGCACATTATTTCTTAAAACAACCTTTTAAAAATTATACTTTTAATGCATGAATATATTCAGTTTACAGAGTATAACTTTAAAAGTTCCCCTTTATCGTTGCCACTCAGTACCACTTCCAACCCAGAGGGAATGTCTGTTCAATGGTGTTTGTCCAGGCCTTTTTCTATGTGTATCAAGAAAAATCTCCATCCTGTTCCTGTTCCTCAGCCATCAAATGCTCTCTGAAGGCAACAAATGTTATCAGTTCCTTGACTATCCGTCCAGGGATATTTATGTATATATGAGCGCTGTTTATATCCTTCCCCCATTTTTTACCCAAATGGTAGTATACCTTCCATACAGTTCTGCACCTTAATTTATATTTTTACTTAATATACACCTCAGAGATCACTCCATCTTAGTACATAAGGTGTCTCCTCATTAGAGCTAATGGTGGCAGAGCACTTCATTGTAAGTTTTCCATTATAAGGACTATTTAATTAATCCCCTAATGATGGATGTTTAGGTAGCTTTCGATCTTTTGATCTCTCAATGACATGGCAATGCATTATATCTTCATGTAGGTGCAAGTATTATTTGTAAGGTAAATTTCTGGAGGTGGAAATGCTAGGTAGAGGGCATGTGCATTAATAATTTCCATAGATACTAATAATGTCATCTCCCTATCAAGATGCTATCAGTTTGCACTCCCGTTAGCAATATATGAGGGAGTTCCCTTTTCCACACTCTTATTAACACAGAGATCAAATGATTTGATCTTTGCCAACCTCACAGGTGAAAAATTATATCAATGTGGTATTTTAAAATGAATTTTATTGACATTTAACTTACATGCAGAAATGTGTACAAATCAGCTCCACCAATTTTCACAAAGTGAATTCATCTGCAAAATAGCACCCAGATCAACAAGTAGAATTTCACGAGCCCTTTCAAATCCCTGACTCCATACCCCTCAAGGTAACCACTACCCTAATTTTTAACATCTTTGATTAGTTTTGCCTGTTTTTGAATTTTATATAAATGTAATTATCCAGTATGTCTTCTTCTTTAACTCAATACCTTGATGTAGTCTGATTCTGCAATTAATTTTATTGTAAGTGGAATGAAATACCACATCACATGGTTTAAGAGTCATTTCTTTTTTAAAAAATATTTATTTATTTATTTTTGGCTGCGTTGGATCTTCGTTGCTGCGTGTGGGCTTTCTCTACTTGTGGCGAGGGGGGGCTACTCTTCAATGCGGTGCACGGGCTTCTCATGGCAGTGGCTTCTCTTGTTGCAGAGCACGGGCTCTAGGTGCGCGGGCTCCAGTAGTTGTGGCACACGGGCTTAGTGGCTCCGTGGCACGTGGGATCTTCCCGGGCCAGGGCTCAAACACGTGTCCCCTGCATTGCCAGGCAGATTCTTAACCACTGTGCCACCAGGGACGTCCCTAAGAGTCATTTCTTAAATTCCCTTTTCTGTGAACTCTTGGTACATATCTTTTGGCTATATTTCTCTTAGGCTATTAGTCTTTATTCTTTTTTTGTTTTTAATTGAGGTATACTTGATTTATGTTAGTTTTTATTCTTAACAGTTTATAGGAGACCTTTACATATAAGGAAACTATTCCTTTGTCTGCGATATAGGTTGCAAATATTTTTTCCCAGTTTATCATTTGCTTTTGCCTATGGTGGCTTTTGCCACATAGAATTTTTTTTTTAATTCTACAGTGGCTGAATATATTAGTCTTTTGGGGTATCTGAAGTTTGTGTCATATTTAGAAAGACCTTTCCTATGCCAAGATTATTTTTTTAATTGCCCATAGTTTGTCTAGTTTTTGTTTACATTTAAATCTTCAAACCAATTGGTTGTATTTCATTTCTAAATAAATTATAATTTGATTTTTTTCTTTTTTCTTAACCTAAGAATTATTTAGGAGAATATTTAAATAATTTTTCTAGGCAGATTAATATTTTGGTTATCCCTTTAGAATTCTTAATCTTGAATATTATTTCATTGTGTTCAGAGATTGTGTACTCTTTATGATTTTTGATTTTTAGAATTTTTCCAGTTTTCCTTTGTAGCCTAAGGCAGAGTCAATTTTTTGAGACTGTTCCCTATATGCTGTGTATTGTGTGTCTTTTTATTGAATTTTGTGTGTACCTATGTACATACATACATGTATAATACATTTATATATGATCAAATTTAATTATGTTATCAAATCTCTTATTTTTACCTAGTATCTGATAAATACAGTCAAAACCTTCCACCATGTGGATTTATTGATTTCACTTTATTTTTCTATCCATTTTTGCACTATGTATTTCAAAGTCATGCTTGTAAGTGCATAAGGAATCATGATTTTTATTTACTTTAATTTTACACACAAGTTAGTACACGAATGCATCCTCGCTGTTAAAATGAAAACAATACAGAAATAGAAGTGAAAGATCACTACTCCATGTTAACATATATTAAAGATTGGGATTGACATATATACACTAATATGTATAAAATGGATAACTAATAAGAACCTGCTATATAAAAAAATAAATAAAATAAAATTCAAAAATTCAAAAAAATAATAAAAAAATAAAAACAAACAAAAAAAAACCCAACAACAATGAGATGCCATTTTCCCAGTAATAAGTTGGCAAATAGATTGGCAAAACATTTAAAGATTAGTAACGTTCTCTGATGACAAGTGTGTGGGACACATACATAGTCTCATGTATTGCTGGTGAGAGTGTAACTAGGAGAGTCCTTAGAGCATTGCCTGGCATGTGTTAAAGGTACAATGAATGTGACCTCTTATTACAAGTGAAATTACTGGGTGTGATACAACCAAGTTGCCCACCTAAAAAGCTTTAATCGCTCTACATCAAACCCACTCTTCTGAGTCCCCATCTGGCCTCAATGTGAGGGAAATGCAATGTAAGTCATTGTTTCCTCTCCCACCGTCAGGGTTGTGCAAAGGTTCTGGGTCATTGCGGATGCTAAGGCATTGAAGTGGCAGCTCTGCAGCTCTCCAGCTCATGCGGGTTTCCCTGAAGCCATGCATTGCCGGCCGCCCATGTGGTTACTTCTCATCAGGAGGTGCTGAGCTACACGTGGGTTAAGGAACCCTTCGGTGCGGTTGGGATCTCAGGTGCCCAGACTCACCTGAAACTGAAACCAAACAGGACCCTGCTGGGCCTTTCCAGGGACAGACACTACCACCCGCCCCCCCCCACCCCCCCGCCCCTTCTGAGACTCATCACATTATCCCTTGTTCTCTGGGTTAATATTTTACCAGAGGGGAAAGGCCTTTGCCTATCGGCTGTTTCTGCTTTCTGTCCTGTTCTGATTAAGTAATTGCAAGTCCTGCTCAGTTACTAGAATTGAGGAGGCAGGAAGGAAAATTGAAGCGTACACAGATAAGGTGTGATATTTCATAAATTATCCTGCCATGGTATCCTTTATTGTGATTCCATCTTAAAGACTAACACTCCTTTATTCTTTCCCAGCTCCCTTTGCATATGCACCCCCAACACACACACACACACACACACACACACACACACACACACACTCCATATAAAAAGACAGCTGGAGCAATGGGAGCCAATGCCAGCCAGGCCCTTCTTGCACCTCTCAGTGGAGCAGAGGCTCATGTTCAATAGCTGCTAACTAGGCTCTCTGGCCCTGTCGCTCTCGAGTTTGTCTTTCGGTAGGAGCATCAAGGTTGCCTGGCAACCACAGCCGGTCGGCCTATCACATGGTTCCCTTAAAGAAAATGGTAAAGCATTCATTCCTGTCACAGTCCGAGCAAGGCCTAATTAGTGTGAACCGGGAATCAATCATAGAGGAGGCTGGGGGGGGGGGAGCGGTGCAGGATGGTAAAAAGGGTGTAAAGAGCACACAGGAGGGTCTGTGATGGGCACTTGGGAGCTGGAGTGAAAATAGGCATCATTTCTTAATTTTACCCCTTACTGCCTCCATGATGGAACCTGGGCAGGGCATAGCAAGGGGGTTCATAGCAAGGCTCATGTCTGAGCTACTGTTGAAGGAATAGGGCATGTTTAATCTGGAGATTCCTTTCGAGAATTGGAGACATGGTTGTCTTTAAATATCTGGAATCTGAGAGTGCAAAAAAGGGATTAGTCTGGTTCTAGGGGGCATGAAAGGGAAACAAATGTGAGTCCATTATGGGGGAGTGGTTTTGAAAATCACGTGGTTTGTAGAGGAAGAGGTTAGTCTTGGGGAGGCAATGACTCCCCTGCAGCATAGGCGTGCTTGCTGAGGACGGATGTGCACAGATGGACCGTGATGCCCTCGATGTGTCCATGCACATCCACGACACCTCACTTTGGAGAGGTCTGCACTCCTGAGTGGCTACAAGTAGCTCCGTGTGTGGGCACTGATTCTGTCCCACCCACACCCTGGGTCCTAAGAACCGGGCACCCTCTGGTCTCCATTGGCAAGTGCTGGGTATGCTGTTGACCTCCTCCTCATCCACCACGGGAATCCCAGCCCAAGGTCTCTTGAAGCCACAGGTAGGGTTGGAGCCACAGCTCATGTGGCCAGGGCTGCTGCTGGGGACACTGAGCACAGCAGTGGAGTTTGGGTGGTCTCTCGGATGGACAGTAGAAAAGATTAACCCACTCTTGATGGAGCAGGTGGCAGTATGAGCAGGGGATGGGTCAAGGGTTATAAGCAGGACTTCTACAGTTGGAATAGGGACCGGAAAGTCATGGAGTGCATGAGAGGAGGTGGAGACAGAGAAGTTGGTGCCAACTGACATCAAAGTTCCTTTCAGGACTTCCCTGGTGGCGTAGTGGTTAAGAATCCGCCTGTCAGTGCAGGGGATACGGGTTTGAGCCCTGGTCCGGGAAGATCCCACATGCCGTGGAGCAACTAAGCCCTCAAGTCACAACTACTGAGCCCACGTGCCACAACTACTGAGCCCATGTGCCTAGAGCCTGTGCTCTGCAACAAGAGAAGCCGCCACAATGAGAAGCCCACGCACCGCAACAAGAGTAGCCCCACTCGCCGCAACTAGAGAAAGCCCGCGCACAGCAATGAAGACCCAACACAGCCCAAAAAAAAAAAAAAAGTTCCTTTCAGATGTTGGGTGTGTCAACCTAAGAACAGGTAAGCGGGAGAAGCAGGCCCCTGAGGGACCAACTGTTACACTGTGACTAGCGCTACCATTGAGCGCGCATCTGCCGTGTGCCGGGTGCTTTCCATTTAATGGTCTTTGAACATCACAACAACTGGTAATGCAGGCAATGTTATCCCCACTTTACAGGTGAGGAAACTGAGGCACAGAGGGGCCAAGTGACTTGTCCAGAGTGACTTATGAAACAGCGGAGTCAAGGTGCAAATACGGATATGCCCCCCCAAATTTCACCTCTTTCCACCCTGCTGCTGACCACCCTGCCCCCCACCGCCCACCCCTCACCAGCAGGCAGAGATCCAAGCACTGAGGCTCCAGTTGTGCACGCACAGCCTGGGCTCCTTGGCTGTGGGGTGGGGGTGTTAAACCTAAGAGTTTAGCATCATTCAGTTGTGCGTTCCTTTTTTTTAAATAGATTTTTTTCTTTTAAATTTTTAAGTAGAGGGATAATATAGAGAGAGTACATGAATAAAGGGCATTTAGGCATACAGCTGGATGACACTTTACATATGTATACATCTGTATAATCATCACCCAAGCAGCATACAGAATATTTCCAGCAGCTCCAATTGTGTTTTTCTTAACACACATCAGAACTCTATTGGAACAGCTAAGTATATACATTAATGGGTCATGTGCCACTAGCTAGAGCCTAACAAGATTTGCTAACATAGGTACTGTGTTTTCTCCCCAAATGCTATGGTTTCCAGAGCCCAGGAGAGGTGGGAATGAGGCGATTGTACAGCAGATAAGATCCTGAAGCCCAGCATTTGAGATGATTAATGGTCCCTGAGCTGCAGCTCCCATTTAGTCTGATATGGAGAGAAGGCAGCCTTGTTTAAATTCTCCCTGTTCCAGACGCTGTAACCACGCTGCTCTGTTATCTCAGCAAGGTCAGAATTAACCTGTGTTTAAACTACCAGGAGCCTCAGAGAGGGCGCATCATTGCTAAAAAAACCCATCTCTTAACGAAGTTAAAGAAGTATTCCTGAAGTGTTACCTGAGAACCCAGAACGCTGCCTTACAGCCCTCGGGGCTTTGGGGGTCTCATTCTCCCTGGCAGGTGTTTGGGACCCCTGAAGCCCACTGGCCTCAAGAAGGTGAGCAAGGACGCCCGAGTGGCCCTGTCTGGAGGATGAAAGTGCCAGATGGCGGGCCAGGTGTTCCAGCTGACTTAACAACCTTATCAGATGCTCCGAGGGGCCCAGCCCCAGCAGACAGTAATGTTTTGTGAAGGTGGCAGGGAAAAGTGTCCCCACTCCTCCCTCCCCTCCTCCCATCTCTTCAACCTGCCCCATTTGGTCAGAAGGCCATCCAGTGATCCTTAGCTGCTGGCTGTCACTCTGACCGCATTGTACCAGATCCCTGCAAAGGCTGCTGGCCAGGTCCTTAGAATGACTTTGGCTGTCTCTCAAACTCACTATTTATGGACTGGCAGGGGGATGGGCTGCAAAAATCCCTTGCTGGCTGGCTATGTGAGGAGATTCCTGTTGCAGTAGAGGGTGACTGATCTTACTCTGGTCACGCCGGTAAGCTTGGGCATCACCAGATGTCATACTCTAACTGCTCTGCCCTCCTGAGCTGGGACTGGGCTTCCAGCCTTTAGTTTTGTCGATGGGTTGGAGGGAAGAAGAGAGCAACTCTGGGTGGCCTCACCCATGGATGGGGTGACCAACTTCACATCCAACTACTGCGGTTATTGGTTATAGATTGCAAATGTCCGTTTCCAGTTCCAAATGCACACCCCAGCATCTTGGAACAGAACCCAGCTTCTTTATGAATATACTTAAAGTGGTGTCCTTTTCCTATATTCAACCACTGTGGACCAGGGAGGCTGGATGTCCCCAGGGCCACAATCCTTCCCAGCATGTCTGCTCCCATAAAAGACAAAAGGAGCCTCCAGGCCAGAGTGGCTCCCTGCACACGTGTGCTTTCCTCCTGCCTCCTCTAAATCCCGTGGTGAAGGCAGTGATGGACAGAAGGAAATAGATGCATAATGATGAGGAAAACAGGAAGAGGGATCAACAGTGGATTAAGTGATGAACAAATTTCTGGAAGGCAGAAAGTCATGGGTAATACTGAGCAAAAGTAGCTGAATATTCTCAACGCCGCTGAGGACACAGTTGTCACTTCCCCAGAAAACCTCCAAATCCAGAGTCTGATAAAGAGAGTGGTCTGCTGCTTGGCATCTATTCCAGAAGGAGGTGGGAGAACTTGTCTGGGGACAGACCCGTGAGGCTCCTGCTGTGTTCGATGACGCTCTGGAACAGTGGCTCTCAAGCTCCCCTGCACTTTAATATCCTCTGAAAGCTCTGAAATATCCCCGGATCAGTTAAATCGGAATACTTGCAGATGGGACCCAGGGCTCAGCATTTCTAAAGCTCCCCAGTTGTGTTCATCGGGCAGCCATGGTTGAGAACTGCTGGTCTAGAGGACACTCTTCTTTGGGGCACTGGGGAGGGGGTGATTCAGCTTGTTCCCTGCCTGCAATCCTAAAGAGAAGCCCGCCGGCCAATAAGGGGGGCTCCCTGGATACACCCCTTGGCCTGGGCTCTCATCACCTGGAAGGATGGCCCAGCCTCTTCCATCACTCAGGTCCCTGTCCCCACCCTCCCTGTCTGTCCTCTCACAGCTCCCCTAATGATCTTCTTAAGGATCAACGTTAATCCCGTCACCCCTTTGCCCTTCTCTCTGCAGACCAAGTCCAGGCAGTGGAGACCCTCCAAAGACCTCCATGCTTTTCTTTCTAACCGAATTTCCTCCCCCAGCCCTATACTCTAGTCACAGTGAGGACAGGGGCTCATCTTGTTCTTCTTGTTGCCTTCCCATGCCCCCCACCCTCGGTGCCTAGCCAGGCACCGTACAGAAAGATGCTCATGTAAAGAGCTCATCAAGCTGAATTTTTTAAAAAAATTGTATTGAAATATAGTTGATTTACAATGTTGTGTTATTTTCAGGTGTACAGCAAAGTAATTCATATATATATATATATATATATATATATATATTCAGATTCTTTTTTTTAATAAATTTATTTATTTATTTATTTATTTATTTATTTATTTATTTTTGGCTGCGTTGGGTCTTCGTTGCTGTGCGCAGGCTTTCTCTAGTTGTGGCGAGCAAGGGCTACTCTTCGTTGCAGTGCGCGGGCTTCTCATTGCAGTGGCTTCTCTTGTTGCAGAGCACGGGCTCTAGGCGCACAGGCTTCAGTAGTGTGGCTTGCGGGCTCTAAAGCGCAGGCTCAGTAGTTGTGGCGCACGGGCTTAGTTGCTCCACGGCATGTGGGATCTTCCCCTGCAATGGCAGGCGGATTCTTAACCACTGTGCCACCAGGGAAGTCCCCAGATTCTTTTCCATTATAGGTTATTAAAAGATATTGAGTATAGTTCCCTGTAGTATATACAGTAGGTCCTTGTTGATTATCTATTTTATATATAGTAATGTGTATGTTTTAATCCCAAACTCCTGATTTATCCCCTCCTCCAAGCTGAACTGAGCTTAGCAGAAGGCAGTGTCTCTGGGCTGTAGAATGAAGGAAACATAATTTGTCTTCTCTGAGATGCTCTGGCCACAGATGGCATTGTTCTAAGGGTAAAAGGGGGGATTATAAGCAGCTTGAAATCCCAGCATTTTTCTCAACCTACCTTTTTTTTTTTGCTGTTATTTGTGTTTTACTTTAAATACCTTAAGTATAAACATCTGTACTGATTTTGCTGATTATTAAAACAAAACATGCTCAGTATAAATCAAAATCAAAGATGTGTTTAAAGTAGAAAGTAATCTCTCCCCATTATGCCTCCCAGGAATAACCATTGTCAGCAGATAAGTGTATAAACTTGCTAACTTTTCATTATCCATGTAAACTTTTCCCCCTTAAATGGGGGAAAGCATCTACATACTGCTTTCCTCGCTTAACGACAGTCACGAGTATTCTTTCTGGCCAACACTCATCCCAGACCTTTTAATCACTGCTTGATATTCCACCATTCTTTGTTTAACCAGCCTCCTCTTGGTAGCTGGTTACGTTGTTCTCAACCTTACCTATAATGTTTTCAGTTTGTGAAAATACAGTGAAAAATGTAAATCATAAAAATAATAGAAGGTATCTCTTGCCTTGTGCTTTCTCACCTACTGTACCCTTCTGCTGCCTTCTCCCCGACAGCCGTGCACCAGACCTAGTTAGAGATCACTTCTTACCTAACTAAGGGACAGCGGGACTAACGACTAACTGTTGCCTGCTGTGTGTATCCTCATGGCCCGGTGCTTCCCTAACCAGCGCTTTCCGCACCCCATTTTCAGGTTTACTGTGTGAGTTACTCACCCAGATGCTCAGTGGGTGAAAGGGAGGACAAGAGAGGGAAAGGGAGGGACTGGATGCCCGATCCTCCCCCACAGATTGCTCCCTGGCTCCTCCCAGCCCCTCCGGTGGCCTGTGGTCTACAAGCTGACGGAAGGTCAGTCCTGGCGTAGCCACCCCTGTTAGTCTTCTGCCCCCAGGCAGGTCCCAGCTCACGATTCATGGGCTCCCAGACCCCAGGCATGGGGTGGTGGCTGGGGGGGAGGCTCGTGCCTTGTGGGTGGCCAGGCCACCTATGTTCTCCACCTGTCCCAGCTGCCCCCATTACAGGACAGCGCCGGTGCGGGGCCAGGAAGGACTGTTTGTTCAATCGTCACAACAGAGGGGCGATTACCAGGCGCTGGAGGGGAGGACCAGCTGTTCCATCTCCGAATCCAGTCCTGGCCCCCCTTACCTGCTAGCCTCCCTAGGTTTTATCGAATCTCTGTGTCTCACAATTACCTCTAATTTCATTGCCTTCATGGGAAGAAGAGTGCTTTTCCCTGCAGCTAAGATTTTTTATGTTCCCTGGGCTTTGCCTCCTCGGACCCCCAGCCTCTTTCTTTCATTTCCAGCAAGTAACTTGAGCAATTGTTTTCCAGTAGCTCTGCCTGCACATCCCCACCCCCAAACTCACACCTCAGCCATCCTCCCCTGTCCTGCCCCTGAGAAGGTGGAACTGGGTGGCCCTGAGGCACCCCAAGGGCCCCGGGTTTGAGGGCTCTGCTCTGTGGTCGAAGCAGCTGCTTCCACAGGCAAGGGAAGGGGCTGATGTGTTTCCCATTTCTCTTGCCTCTCCAGAGACCTTCCTCCAACCCCCTATCTCAGGTACATCTAGAAGGAGGAGAGAACTAGACTTTAGCTTTGGCTTAACTCATTCATTCATTCACTCATTCAACATATATTCATTAGGTCTCTAATATGTGCTAGGCGCTAGACAATCAAAAACTTCTTATTTAAATCAGACTTTATTCTCAGCACAGTGCCCAGGTGAGGTGTAGCCCTAGCCATGATTTTAAGACACAGTAACCGCCTTCGGGAAGTTTCAAATCTGCTTGGCCACGGAAGCGATTGTTTGTTGAATACCTAACTGGATCTAGTATTACCTGTTGGAGGTAATACTGTTACCCCGGTTTTAGAGATTAGAAAAGCGAGCCTCAGGGCCTTTAGCCCTCTCTCCGATCCCGATCCCTGCCTACCTTACCCTTTCTGCTTCAGTAACGTCCAACTGCGCTTTGGTGCCTGCAGACACTATGGTATTTTGCATCTCATACCTTTGCCCCTGTGGTCCCTACCGCCTGGAATGCCATCCCCACCTCTCCTTCAGCATCTTCTGTAGCATCTACCCTTGGAGTCCTGGGTTAGGTGTCCATCCACCTACCCTGCACAGACCTCCAACTGAGTGCTCACTATATCATATCGAAATTAGCTGTTTGTGAGTGTCTTTCCAACTAAACTGCAGGCGTCTCTGAGGCAAGTAGCATGACTTATTCACCTTGGTCCTGCCACACCCAGAACAGCACCTGGCACAGAGCCGGTGTTCTAGAAAGATCAGCTGAACAAGAACAGATTGGTGAAGTCACTTGTCTAAAGTCACACTGCGGGCATAGGGTAAAAATGAGATTTGAACCATGGTTGCTGCTACCATAAGGCACCTTTGTGTGAATTAGGACAAGGCTTCCTCTCTGAGCAGATTGACTGCAAAAAAGGCAAGTCCTCTGGGCGGACCAGAGGGAAAAAGACACTCCTTTCCCAGCTGCTGATGCAGCCCTGTGCCGAGGTCTGAGGGTCTCAGAGCTTGGCTGAGCCAGTAAGAACTAGATTTTAGCCCCATTCTTGCTCCCCAGAGTCCCAGCCCAGACACAGCAAGGGACAGCCTGTTTAAACCCAGATCAATCTATTCTGAAGCCCATACTTTTCTTCTCTGACATGTGAACGAGAGAGAGAGAGATTGATTTTTGGTAAGAAATGGGTAAAATAGTGAAAGCTCCAAACAGCAGCTGCCATGTTCCTCTTGACCCAAATCTGGAAGTTATTCTCCCCCGCAACCCCAAACCGAGCAGAACAAAACTCATCCAGTTGCCTGAGCACTAAGTCATAAGTGCAAGAGGCAGTGGGAAGATGCCTGAGAAAGACCGAAGGCTGCAGCCTCACTGAAGATTAAAAAAAAAAAAAAAAGCCCAAACCTATTCGTGGGTCAGGGAGCATTCAGCCGAGAGCACGGGGGGAAGGTACATCTTCAAACAGTTGGTAAGAACTTGGATTTGAAATCTGAAGGCTGAGGAACCGTAAGCAGAAACTGAGCACTTCTTGCAAATATCAAGAAAGGACATATGAAGAAGCGAGCCTTGTAAAGCAAGAATTGGGTGGCGTTTCCACAGGAGGGTCGAGTGAAACTTAGTCTCGGTTTCTGCACCTGTAAAGTGGGGATAATACCTAACACACAGGGTTAACCAGGGGAGTAAATGAGATCACCTAAGTGAAATGACTGGTATAGGGTCTGGCGTACAGTAAATATGTACTAAATGACAATTTCAAATTTTTTTTTTTGGCCACGCCACACGGCCTGTGCGATCACAGTTCCCCGACCAGGGATCGAACCGCGGCCCCTGCAGTGGAAGCAGAGTCTTAACCACTGGACCGCCAGGGAAGTCCCATCGACAATTTCAATTATTTTTTATTTATTTATTTGGCTGCGTTGGGTCTTTGTTGCTGCGCGCAGGCTTTCTCTAGTTGTGGCGGGTGGGGCTACTCTTCGCTGTGGTGCGCGGGCTTCTCATTGCAGTGGCTTCTCTTGTTGCGGAGCACGGGCTCTAGGTGTGCGGGCTTCAGTAGTTGTGGCTTGCGGGCTCTAGAGCACAGGCTCAGTAGTTGTGGCGCATGGGCTTAGTTGCTCTGCGGCATGTGGGATCTTCCAGGACCAGGGATCGAACCCATGTCCCCTGCATTGGCAGGTGGATTCTTAACCACTGAGCCATCAGGGAAGTCCCCAATTTCAGTTAGTTTATTAAAGATTGATGATGATGATGATGGTGATGATGATGATGATGATGATGATGGGGGGTGGTGGTGATGTGATACTCAGGGTAAGAAATGTCTGCCACTGAATATAGAGGTAGAAGGAGCTCACCAGCCTCTTCAAGAAGGGGAGAAAGAACAAGAGCCTCTTGTCCTGCTTTTGTTCCCATCTCCTCCTCTCATGGCTAATGCAGAAAGCGAGCAGAGTTGCTAAAAGCCTTGGCAGAAGGGCGACAGAAGGACTGGAGTGAGGGGAGAGATGCTCTCAAGCCCTTCAGGCCCCCTCCCTATCACTCCATCATCCCACTCCCTTGGGGACCCTGTGTGTATGGAGACTCCCAGGAGGGAAGAAAAAGGCAGGGGCCTGGGGATGCAGTGGGGTCTCAGGACTTAGTGTTCTTCCCAGTGTGAGAGGACAATGGGAGGGAGCAGTGGGGAGTTAGAAGCTGGAACATCTGGGAGAGGCAGGCTGAGCAGCTGTGGAAATAGAAAGTGGCATCCGGTATCCTTGAAGATGGCCCCCCTGAGGCACAGACCTGCAAAATAGTAGCTGCAAAAGAGAAATGATCCCTGTCCTCATGGAGCTGACTTCAAATGTAGCCCAATCCAAATATTCTATTACTTTCTGAACAAAAGCATTCAGCTACTTAGGCCAAATACCTTGGGATATTTTTGCCTCTTCTCTTTCTTTCTCTCACACCACTTATCCAATCCATTGGCAAGTCCTCTTTACTCCATCTTCATATATTGAATATATTCCAAATCTGACCACTTCTCACCACCTCCACCTCTATAACACCAGTCCAGGCTACCAACATCTCTTGCCCAGACTATTGCAGTAGCCTCCTGACTGTCTCTTAATAGCCCCCTTTCCCCATGGAAGCCAGAGTGAACCTTCTGAAACATGAGACTGCTTATGTTACTCCTCTGCTCAAAGCCTTCCTGAGGCTCTTGATTTCACTCCAAATTGAAGGCAAAGTCCTTGCAAAGACCCACAAACAGTCATGGTCTTGCCTCTGGATGCCTCTTTAACCCCATCATACTCTGACAGCAATAACAGTTGGAAAAATGAAACAACATTCACTTCCTAGAAAAGGCAGGGAGAAAAGACAACCTTAGGCCTCCATTGCCACTAGCAGATTTTCCAGGAAGCACAGTGTGATGCCCTCTCCAAGTTAGACTCTGCATTAAATCGACAAATAGCAAGAACAGTAATGGAAGGTCGGAGCATTTTCAAGACATCACTATAAATAAAGTTAAAAATTAAAGACAAGTTTCAGACAGGAAGAAAATGTTTGCAGTCTTAACAAAAGATCAATATCCGGAATATATAAATAGCTCCTACATGTCAATAAGAAAAAATATCCCTGTAGAAAAATGCGCAAAGGATATGCAAAGGCAACTCATAGTAAAACTGTAAATGGCTAATAAATATCTGAAAAAATTAGTCAACCTCATTAGTAATCAGGAAAATTCAAGTTAAAACAACAAAATATCATATTTTGCTAATGCAACTGGCAAAAACAAGAAAGATTGATGATATACAGTGTGGGCAAGGATGTGGAGAAATAAGAGTGCAAATTGGTACAACCTTTTTGTAATTAGCATTCTCTATCAAAACTTTTTAAATGCCTAAATTCTGACCTAGTAATTTTACTGTTAAATATATGCCATATGTCATACTTGTGTCCAAAGTTATATATAGATTATTCACTGAGGCAGCTTATAAAGGTAAAAACTGCCAGAAACCTAAATGCCCATAAATAGGAGTATAGTTAAATCATGGGACATTCATACTGTGGGATAGTGTGCATGAATTAGACATCTATGTGCTGACATAGAACAAACTCCAAAACATAATGACAAATGTGTTTACTAAAAGAGCAAGTTGCAAAACAATATTAAGGCAATGTCCATTCATGTGGAAAGAAAAAAGTGAAGCAAAATCCTATATATAGATCTCTGTATGTTCATCCATTTACAACAATAATGCATAGAAAGGCCTGGAAGGATAGATATACACTTACTACAGTGGGAGAGGTGGGATTGAAGATGTGGAGGAGTTTCACTTTTTACTCTATTTCTATATTATTTGTAGCTTTACAAGAGTAGAGTGTTCCTGTATGATTTGTGTAATTAAAAGTTTGTGTAAATGTACTCATATATTATTTACTTGATTTAAAAATTCATGTAAAAATCAGGTCTTTCACAAACACAGTGGTTTCCCCACTCCTTAACTCCCTCGTACACCCATTTCACAGATGGGAAAGCAGGCAGAGAAAAGTGACTTGCCGAGGCCACATAAGCCAGTGGCAGGATCCCAGGATGGAGCTGATATTCACAGGAAAGTTATATCTGTCAGTCTGAGGTGGGAGCATGAGGGTATGAAACATAATCTTAATTCTCAAGGGGCTTGCTTACAGCCTCACTGATGAGACAAACCCATAACATTCCAAGACAAGGTAGTCCAGCATGGTAAGAGCCAAATTAATGAGTTAACATTTATGGGTGCTAATTATGTGTCAGGCAGTACTAAGAGCTTTACATGCAATAACTAATTTTATTCTCCACTGACCCTATGATACAGGTACTATGATTGTTATCCCCATTTTACAGGTGGGGAAACTGGGGTACAGATAAGTAACTTGTAGGTAAGAAGTATTGGAGGCTGAACTGAACCAGTCTCACTGCAAAACTAAACCAGTTTTACTGCAAAACTCCCTCCTTTTTTTTTTTTTTTTTTTTTTAAAGTAATAAGCTCTTGGGGAAAACTTACAGGCCAATGGTCAGCAGAGAAAGGAAGGCATGGCCCCCATTCACCTGTCATCCCCATGCAGTGGCATGCCAGGGACAGGGCAGTACAGGTCTACATTCCAGGAGAGGGAGTTCCTTCCATTCCTCTCTCTTCTTGTAGGTCAAGCATGAGAGTAAGCTAATCGGTAAGTGTTACTTGAGTGCCAGGCAGGCTGCAGGGTAGCTTCACCTTTGCTGTTGTTGATGTTATGAAAAATTTCAAACCCATACAAAAGTTGAGGAAAGTATGATGAATTCAATGTCCCAGAATGCTTTTGTTCTAAACCATTCCACTCGACAGGAAAGGTTTTCCTTGAAGAAATCAGAGGAGCTCGAGAAAGTCCTGCCTCCCCCATGGTGGGCAGGAGTGGCCAGGGAGGGCTGTGGGGGGGCGGTGAGAGGGTGCTGGGCTGACCCCTTACTAGGGGCATCATCTGACAAGCTGAATGGGGAAGGGGAAGGCCGGCAGCCCACTCAGAGCTGGCTCCATGGGCCACCCCAGCCCCAAAGCTGGGGACAACCTGAAATTTAGAGTTTCTTCTTCTTCTTTTTCTCCTTCTTCTTCGTCATCTCCTTCTCCTCCTCCTCTTCCTTCTTCTCCTTCTCCTTCTTCTCCTCCTCCTCCTTCTCCTTCCCTTTCTTCTTCTCCCTCTTCTTCTCCTTCTCCTTCTTCTTCTTCTTCTACTTCTTTTTTCTCTACTTGAGATATACTCTGCATACCATATCTTCGTTTCCTAGAAGAAGAAATAGAGACTCTGGAGTCAGTACATTCAGCTTGGAAATGTCAAGACTGGACCAAGAACCCACGGTGTTTCCTTTTAACCACCCTCATCTCCAAGTCATGGATCCTCCTTGAGCCTCAGTATCCTCATCTGTAAAAGCCAATAAACAGTCTATGATATTTTGTTATAACAACGTCAACCAAGACAGTTAAGTTAATAAAATTTCACTTAAAAAAAAAAAGCCAATAAACATTCCTTCCTCATAGAGATGCTGTGAGCCCTACGGGCAGAGCCATTCATTCACAGACTGAACCTTCCTTGAGCACCAGCAAGATGCCAAATCCTGGTCTAGGTGAGGGTAGAAAAGAAAAGAGGAAGAAACCCATGCTCTCACGGAATTTACATTCTAGTGGGGGCAAGGGAAACAGAAAAAAGAAAGAAAACAAAACAAAACAAATGGGGGTAATATCAGATAGTGATGATTGCTAGGAAGAAATAGCACGATGGTGGTGAAATGAGAGCGGTCAGACAAGGGTTCTGAGGAAGTGGCATTTACTCTGAGACCTGAATTATCTGAAGGAGGCTGACGCAGGGAAATTTGGGGGCAGGATGTCCAGAAATAGGACAAAGCAGAGGCTTTTGGGGGAGGAACCAGGTTGTAAGAGACAATGAGATAATGTAAGTAAAAGTCAAGTAAAGGTTATAGGATTAATTTAATGCAAAAAGCTTTTACTGTAGTCCACTGTGTGCTAGTAAATGTATTAGGCATAGCGTTCAGAGATCAGTACAGCCTCGGTCTTTAAAGAGCTCACTGTCTAGGAGGAGATAACAGAAAACGGATAGTTTCTCAGCTGATGAAATGGTGCATTTAATCAAGAGGTGAAAAATTAATTTTTATTCATGTTTTTGCAAGTGTGTCCAGCGGGTGCAGAGACACTGCCATAGGAGATCACTCAGGTGCCGAGGTTACGGCGCCTGGTTCCATTTTTCCTTAGCAGCCCCTGGGCCTCTAGGGCTTCGATCCCCCTCCGGGCAGCAGGGTGCGCTGTACCGTCTCTCCGGGCCGGCCGGCGGGTGCCGCGCTCTCTCCACTTTCCTTCTCGCTGCACCGTACTTCCGGTGGCTAGCGGAAGCGGGAGCCGGCAGCTGCGGCACCAGGTCCCACAGCATGGCGGGGGCGGGGCTGGGGGAGGCGCGCGCCGAGGAGGCCGGGGAGTCCCTCGCCCCGGCCCTTTGATCCCGGACCGGACAGGTGAGGACTTCCCTTCCTTGTTCCAGCCTCCAAACCCGTCAGGCCCTCGCCGAGGCCTCTTCGAGTTACCGCCATGGGGCTGCCCCTTTCCCGCATGACGCCGAGGCCCTGCGGCCCCCGCCTTCCCTCAGAATTCTCTTCCCATTGAGGCCCCGCCCCGGGCTTTTCTTTCCGGGGGCGCCCCCTTGGGCGTGTGTGCCCGCCCCTAGGTATCCCCTTCCCGTTTAGGAAACCGTCAGAAGGAATTGAGGGTTACGTGCACCTGCCTGCCCGGGGAAACAGACCTAGCAGGGAGGAAGGTCTTGCTTAGTACCGCACGAGTTAGTGGCCCAGTTCAGTCAGGCTTTCTTCTTTCGTTCCATAGATAACATACGAATGCATGCAATGGGGCAGCCCTAGTGCTAGGCTCTCTGAAAACTAAGGTGACTGAAGTAGCCATGGTTACGTCCTGCCTGGAGAGGATAGTTTACGGGGGAGTCGAACATGAAACACCTAACCATGCCGCTGAAAGTATAGATTCAAATTGTGGCAATGATTATGGAAAAGATGAACAGAAAAAGTAATGGTAAAGCAACAAAGATCTCTTTCGGCAAGGGTGGTCAGAGCAGACTTCCTGAAGGAGAGGACACTCGAGCTGCGGCTTGAGAAGTATACCAAGGGGCAGAGGAAATACATGCTAGGCAGAGCGAACAGCCCCTGTGGATATTTGAATTGCTAAAGAACGTTCAGGAAAGGAGGCTTTCTATGGGTCAAATGCTGTGATGGGCATACAGGATATAATGTTTGTGTACCGGTCAGGAGTTCACCATCTAGTGCCACAGACATAAGTAAAATGCAGAGATGAAGTTGCAAGCGTGGTAAGTGCTAAGAAGGAGACGTATGGCTGGTGTATTGGTATTTTATCTGGTGGGAAAGGTTAAGGAAGGCTTCTCTCAGGAAGTGATGATTAGGCTGATAACCTGAAATAGGAGTTAACTCGGCAGAGTGAGGAGAGGAGCTTTTTTTAGATTGAGATGAAGAGCACGTGCCAAGGTTCAGAGGCAGGAGGTAGGCCACTTGTTGAAGAAATGATTAGAGTAAAATGGGAAAAGATGAGGCTGGAGAGGCAGCACTGAGCCTTTGAGGCATCTGGTTGGCACGGTAAGGATTTTGATCCCGTATCATTAAGAACAATGGAAAGATATTTGTTTTAATCTGTAGGGGAAAGGATGTGATCAAAAAAGCACTTTGAAAAGATTGCTCTGGTAAGTGGATTGGAAGTGGATAGGAGTGGATTTAGGGAGACCACTTAGGAAGCGGTTGCAATAACATAGACATGAAGTTATAAAATTTTGGGTAAGGGTGCTGGCAGGTCATGATAGAAAGAAGGTGGAGCATTAGAGGACTGTTTAGGGGGTAAAATCTCCAGAGTTTGGTGACTGATCAGGTATGGGGGCTGAGGGAAAGAGGTATCAAGGGAGACTCTCAGGTTTCTGGTTCCTTTTAGCAGGTGAATGGCCATGCCATTTACTGGACTAGGGAAACGGGTCGAGGGCTTCTGGGAAAAATATAAGTTACTCTAACGTTTTTCATAACTCCCACTCTGACTAGAAGGGAGTTTCATGATGTACTTTTTCTATATGGTTTGAGTTTATGAGCATGTATTTTATAATTGGAATAACAAGTTGAAAGAGACTAAGAATTCCATCATCTCTCTAAAAACCGTAATTGTGTGATGTAAAATATGGAGAGAGAGAGAGAGAGCACACTGAGAGAAGGGTTAGGAAATTAAGTGTGGATTTTCTGTCCAATTTGGAGCTGAAGCCAGCAGGCCTTCACCTCCACCCACCCCACCCCTCTGCTCCCTCCACCACAGTACTGGTGGCTTTTCCCTTAAAAAGACAAATTGGAGAATTTAAGATGGGACTGTTCAAAATATATACAAATTTTTTTTAGAATTAAGCATCTGCTTTGCTTAAAATGATCAATGGCTCTAAGTCAAACAGCTAGTTTACTCTATCTGACTCAGTTATATGTGGTTAGTCTGCTAGATGGTGTGTGATGCCTACTCCTTCTTCCATTCATGGGCCTTACCTGCCTCTCTCATCCCCTTCTGGTCTCCCTCTCTGATTCCAGCCCGCATCTTAGGTTTGCAGGGTGCTAGTGGCAGAGGTGTCCTGGGCAGGGATTGAGGGAGGCAGTTTTGTACAGTACTTGGTATTTTAAAATGCTTAAACCTTACTGGTATGTTTTTTGGACTGTATCAAAATGGGCACATCAACTATGTCACTGTTAAAAGGAGTAGCCGTGTGAAACTCAGCATTGTGTTTATTGTTCAGAAGTGGAGGATATTGCTCACTGTATCATGCCAAGGTCCTTTGAGAAAACTCATGAGAGAGATTTCTTTTAAAATCCAGTGATGGGTATTGCTGTGCTTCTTCCAAGCAGCTATTAAATTTTTATCTTCTTGGCAGTGCAAGTTCTGTAACTGACTGTATTTTCCTCTGCCTTGTCTACTGAGAAAGTCAGAGCCAAATTAGAAGCTTGGCAGTTCTGCAGGTCCTGACGGTATGCGTTTTTGTGTACTTCAGGCTTCATTTTATTGACCTACCTTTGTTTTCCCTTCACAATGATTATTTTCTAATTAAAAAAATTCTGAGTAAGCACAAATATTACTTAAAAAACATATGTAATTTTAAAAGAATAACAGTACAATGAATGCTGATTGAAGGAAAAAAATATGTACTTAAAAGTGCCAATGTGTCCCTCCTACTAGAGAATGGACTTGAGGATATGGGGAGGGGGAGGGGTGAGATGTGACAGGGTGAGAGAGTGTCATGGACATATATACACTACCAAATGTAAAATAGATAGCTAGTGGGAAGCAGCCGCATAGCACAGGGAGATCAACTCGGTGCTTTGTGACCACCTAGAGGGGTGGGATGGGGAGGGTGGGAGGGAGGGAGATGCAAGAGGGAAGAGATATGGGAACATATGTATATGTATAACTGATTCACTTTGTTATAAAGCAGAAACTAACACACCATTGTAAAGCAAATATACTTCAATAAAGATGTTTAAAAAAAAAAAAAAAGTGCCAATGTGTCCCTAACTCCCATCCCATTTCTTACTTCCTCAGAGGTAACCACTATTTTGAATTTTATGTTTATGATTCCTTTGCTTTTTGTAATTGTATACCATATATATTTGTGTTCTTATAGTAGAAGTTGTTTGAAGCTTATGTAAAGGAAATCACATTGTATGTATTCTGTAGCTTGCTTTCTTCATTCAACACTGTGAGATTCATCTGTGTTGTTACATATAACTGTAGTACATTAATTCATTACTTCATAAGGTTACACTGCTTGGGGAATTGCCTGGCAGTCCAGTGGTTAGGACTCAGCGCTTTCACTGCTGGGGCCCGGGTTTGATCCCTTGGTTCTGTCGCTGGTCCGGGGACTAAGATCCTGCAAACCACGTGGCGTGGCCAAAAAACAAACAAAAACATTAAAAAAAAAAAAGATTCCGCTGCATGAATATGCTTGGATGAATTTATCTAGTCTACTGTTGATGGACATTTGAAGTGTTGTCAGTTTTTGCTGTTGCTAACAGTCCTGCTACAGACATCCTTGTATATGTCTCCTGTTACGTATGTGCAGACATTTCTCTACATCAGGATTTCTCCACCTTAGCATTATTGACATTTTGGGCTGGTTGTGAGCGACTGTCCTGTTTACTGTAGGATGTTTGGCATCATCCCTGTCTTCTGTTTGATGGACACCCAAAGCACCCCTTCCTCCCTCCCAAGTTATGACAACCAAAAATATCTTCATATATTACAAAATTGCCCCAGTTGGGAACCAGTGCTCAAGATCAGGGGTTGACAGACTTTTTCTGCAAAAGACCAGGTAGTAAATATTTCAGGCTTGTGGGCTGTGTGGTCTTTGGTTTTAATAAATGAACTGGGCCTTTGTAGGGCAAAAGCAGCCATAGGCAAGATGTAAATGAGTGCGTATGACTGTGTTCCAATAAAACTTTATTTATAAAAATAGGCAGGCTAGATTGGTCTGAGGCTAGTTGTTTGCAGTCTTTTGCTCTAGATCAGTAGGAAATATATTTTATATCCTCACCCAGTGCATGTAACTCACGTATGTATTGAAAATATGTGATACAGTTTGGTATTTTCTGTTTTATTCCATTTTTTGAAATGTCAATTAGTATATCCACTAAATTGATTTCAGGCCTCCATTAGTGAGTTGTGACTAGCAGTTTGAGAAACTTGATTTGCTCAATCATAAGGTATGCACATTTTTAACTTGACTGGGTAGTATATATACTTACATAAGGCATTTCAGATGTCTTTTAGGAGACAGAATATAAACAAATTCCCCATTGTCTGTATGTTTTTATTTCTAAAATATAGATTGGATAGAGTCACTCCTCTGCTTAAAACCTGTAATAACTTGCATGACGTGGCATACAAAGAATTTTCCAATCTGGCTCCAATCTACTTTTCTAGGCTTCTCTTATCACTCTGTGTTCTAACCACTTGGTATTGTGTTTCCCAAATATGCCATGCTACACTCTTTTTAAGTATATTTTTTAAGCTACCTTCTTTCTGAAATGTTCCTCCTTTATTTTGCCTAGTGAGTTCTTTATCCTTTAAGACCTTTGTCAAATGTTGTTCTATTCATTCATTTAACATGTTTGTTAGCATTTACTGTGCCTCAGGCACTGTCCTAGGTGCTGGAGATTCAGCAAGGAATTAATCAAGGCCCCTGCTATCCTGTATGGGGGAAAAAGATACTAAAAAGGTAAACAAATGGTTTCAGAAGGTGATAAGGGCTGAAGAAAATAAAGTAAAACAGTAGATTGATGTGGATGGAAAAAGTCATGACTTTAGGTAAGGTAGTCAGGCAAAAACTCTGAAGAGTTGCTATTTGGGCTGAGATTTGAATGATGAAACAGACAGCTGTTTCAGCACTTTAAAAATGTTGCTTTGCTTCTGTTTGGTCTCCATAGTTTCTCGTGAGACATCCACAGATAAATGAATTGTTGTTCCCTTATAGGTAATGTGTCATCTACGTGGTTGCTTTCAAGATTTTTACTTTGTGCTTTAGTTTTTCACAATTTGACAATATGCCTGGGCATGGATTTCTTTCTTTTTTTTAAAAAATAAATTATTTATTATTTATTTTTGGCTGTGTTGGGTCTTCATTGCTGTGCATGGGCTTTCACTAGTTGAGGCGAGTGGGGGCTACTCATCATTGCAGTGCGTGAGCTTCTCATTGTGGTGGCTTCTCTTGTTGCGGAGTATGGGCTCTAGGTGCACCAGCTTCAGTAGTTGTAGCTCACGGGCTCTAGAGCGCAGGCTCAGTAGCTGTGGCACACGGGCTTAGTTGCTCCACGGCATGTGGGAGCTTCCTGGACCAGGGGTCGAACCCATGTCCCCCGCATTGGCAGGTGGGTTCTTAACCACTGCGCCACCAGGGAAGTCCCTGGGCATGGATTTCTTTGGGTTTATCATGTTTGGGGTTCTCTGAACTTCTAATCTCGGGTTTATATATGTGAGGGTTTATTTCTCAGGTCTTAATTCTGTTCATTGGGTATATTTTTGTATCTTATGCCGGTACCACACTTTTTTGATTACTGTGGCTTTGTAACAGTTTTTGAAATCAAGGAGTCTGAGTCTTCTAACTTTGTTCTTTTACAAAATTGTTTTGGCTCTTCATAGTCCCTTGAGATTACATGTAATTTTTAGGATGAATTTTTCTATTTTTGCCAGAAATGATTTTGGGATTTTGATAGGGATTTTGGGATTTTGCATTGAGTTTATAGATTGCTTTGGGTAGTATGGACATCTTAACAGCCCAAAAAATACATTTTTAAAATGAATATACATTGAATGTGGTGTTTACACTGAACAAATTTGATGTAGTTCTAAGGTTTGTTCTGTTGAACATTCCCAACAGCTAAGCATGCTTTGAAGGTATTCCTAGGGAATAGGTCCTTCCCTCAAACCTGTTTCTAGACTCAAAAATGTCCTGACCACTTTCTAACTATAACTTGGGAAGGAGAAATGCTGATCACTGTCATCTTGGGAGCTCCTAGGTCCAGGATATATGGAAGGAAATCTATTTGACTTGTATATACACAGTTGGCCCTTGAACAACATAGATTTGAATTGTGCAGGTCCACTTACACATGGATTTTTTTCATCAGTGAATACTGCAGTACTAGACATCCCCGGTTGGTTGAATCCGTGGATGTGGAGGAACCATGGATAGGAAGGAACCATGTATACTGAGCTGACTATAGGTTATACTTGGATTTTCAGCTGCAGGGGATTGTTGTGCCTAACCCTTGCGTTGTTCAAAGGTCAAGTGTGTTTATGTTTTGGTAAATTTTGTTTTATTTTCTTGACTTCTTTACTTTTCCATGCAGAGATGTGATAATGGATCATCATGTTTCCACCATCAAACCTCGAAGAATCCAAAACCAAAATGTCATTCACCGCCTGGAACGCCGGCGGATCAGTTCAGGCAAGGCAGGCACCCACTGGCACCAGGTCCGAGTGTTCCACCAGAATGTCTTCCCCAACTTCACGGTCGTCAATGTTGAAAAGCCGCCTTGTTTCTTGCGTAAATTCTCACCTGATGGACGCTACTTCATTGCTTTCTCTTCAGACCAGACATCTCTTGAAATCTATGAGTACCAGGGCTGCCAGGCAGCCGAGGACCTACTGCAGGGCTATGAGGGGGAGATCCTGTCCAATGGCAATGACCAGCGGTCAGTCAACATCCGTGGCCGGCTCTTCGAACGCTTTTTCGTCCTGCTGCACATTACCAATGTGGCGGCCAATGGCGAGCACCTGAACCGGGAGTGCAGCCTCTTCACTGATGACTGCCGCTGTGTCATCGTGGGCTCAGCTGCCTATCTCCCAGACGAGCCTCACCCTCCTTTTTATGAGGTATATCGGAACAGTGAGTCCGTGACCCCCAACCCCCGGTCCCCCCTGGAGGACTACTCCCTCCATATCATTGACCTTCATACTGGCCGCTTATGTGATACACGTACCTTCAAGTGTGACAAAGTGGTCCTGTCACACAACCAAGGGTTGTACTTGTATAAGAACATCCTGGCCATCTTGTCAGTGCAGCAGCAGACCATCCATGTCTTCCAGGTGACTCCTGAAGGCACTTTCATTGATGTGAGGACCATTGGCCGCTTCTGCTATGAGGATGACCTGCTCACTGTGTCAGCTGTTTTTCCTGAGGTGCAGCGGGACAGTCAGACAGGCATGGCCAATCCTTTCAGGGATCCCTTCATCAACTCCCTGAAACACCGGCTGCTCGTGTACCTTTGGCGCCGGGCAGAGCAGGATGGTAGTGCAATGGCGAAGAGGCGCTTCTTCCAGTATTTTGACCAACTACGGCAGCTGCGCATGTGGAAAATGCAGCTTCTGGATGAAAACCATCTGTTTATCAAGTATACTAGTGAGGATGTCGTAACCCTGCGGGTCACAGATCCATCACAGGTATAAGGTGCTCTGCTGCCCTTTACCCCTCCAGTCTCCTTGGCACAGTGGGAAGGTTTCTCTCTTTGCCTATAGCCAGCCTCTCAGAAATAACACATTTTATGTAATCTTGAATTTTTGCTATCTTAGGGCTCAAACTTAAAACAGCTCGATTTTTCTAATCATTTCTCAAAATGATTTTTCTCATTTGGACAAATGGAAGCTATGTCGTAAGCCATTGACATGTAGGTAGTCAACTCTGTGATTATTACCCTAATTCTTCTGCAGAGCATTTTCAGTACCCTTGAGATGGAAGCCCAGATGCTACAAGCTCAAGGTTTGACTCCCTATGGATACTGCCTTGATTTTGTATAAGATTTTGCTTATTGGTCTGCTTAGTTCTGGCAATGAGAATGAACCCACCATACAAAAAAAGAAAATCTTCTAAAAATCTAGTCCTTCTTTCCTACTTAAATGATGTCAGTATACTTCTTCACCAAATCTTCTTTAGAATGTAATAGGTAAGTTCATTTGACGGAATTAAGCTTTATGACTGTACTCTGACCTTGCCCGTGTGCTGGAACATAGGTTGTGGAGCCGTGAAAAGATCAAAAGGAAGCCAAAATTTTTGATCTACCAAGTGAATCATCAAGACTGCGGGTTCTGAGGGTTTTTCAGTTTGGGTGAAAGATGTTGGTAGGGGAGAGAGGCATTTCACAAATAGGAATAACGTGGTGTTAAGAGCATGGAAACCTCTAAGACTTTTGGGTTGAAATACCATGCTGAAATTCAGGGTAATTTGGGCATTTCCCTTTGAGAAGCTCCCTACTTTAGTGTTGACCAAGGGAGAGACCTACCTTTCTGTATGTTTGTCCCCCCATTCTCCTATTTCCAGAGTGTCTCCTTAGATACTAGTCTGGAAATTTAGAACAGAACAAACCAGTAAACCACGAAGTCAGCTGAGTCTGGTTTCTCTCGTTGACCTGCAGCTGATTCTGCCCGTAACAGAGACTGTATAAGGAATTGTCTCCTAAGACCTTACCAGCCATCCATGGTAAAATGTTTTCTGATATTTTTCTTCTGAATCATACCTTGTGTATTCTAAAAAATAAGGGGGGTGGTGAGTAAAATGGTTAGAGATCATTTTTTTTCTGAATTCTTTCTCTTCTCTATTAATGATGAAGTCACCCATTGAGCCATCATGGGTGAGCGCATCTAGTTCATGTTATGAGTCGTGGGAGGTTGTCCGTGAAGCCCTTGACTTCTGTACCCTCCTGTCCTGTATTTCCCAGTCTGGCCTGGTGGGAAGGCTAGTAAATGTTTGTGTAATTCTATATTCACTAATTATGATGGATCCTGGTGAAGCCCTAATATGATCAAAGCATCCAGGTTTATAGAAAGGACATGAATCAATCTTGTATTTAGGTTTGAGCTATAATTACCTTTTTATTTTGGAGGGAATATGTTGTGTGACTGCTGCATTTGAGATTATCCTTTTTTCCTTTGCTAAAACATGACCTACTTATATCCGGTAGCTACAGTAGGTTGTAGCCAGAAACATTACAAGGGCTCTATGCTTTGCTTACAGAATTTGTAACTTTAAACCCAATCTCTCTGCCCTAGTTGTCCTCCCCCCTCCTTTCCCAGTTTAATTTGATAGGTTCCAATAAGGTTAATGAGTAAAAAGTGCACCTAAACACAAAGCCTTGCTAATATTATGGGTATTATTCTCAGGTTACTCTCCAGCCTCTTTAATTTACAGCCAAATTTAATTTCCAGGTGACCGCAAAAGTCATGTAATATAAGCTTTGGGAAGGACTAATTACTATTAAAACAGGTGGGCCAGATGTCTCCAGAAATTGGTAATGGAGATTTAAATTCAATCATAAGAGGCGGAATACTAATCCTAGTGTTCTGAAAACTTCTGGAGTCCTGTTGGAAGCTTGCAGATTGACTCACACTGCCACATTCACTGTGATAAAAACTAGAGGTACCCGGCGCTTCCTTGTTAGGCTGAGCAGAACACTGGAGGTTTAAAGAAGAGGGCCAGTCATCCAGGGGCTCATTCAGAGAAAGCAGTAACTCTGCCACCTATGGCATTTGAATGGTTTTCAGGTTCCCCCTCTGAAATTAATTGTTACAAATCTCAAATGTATGTTACAAATGCTCTTGGCTGAAAGAACATTTATGAAGAAAGAAATGGAAAATGCTTCTCTGATTTTTCATTTGTTCAGCAGCAGTCCCCTGCTTGGTTACAACTTGCCTAGGTGGACACAGTGTACTTAAGATGTCTTTCTGCATGTTAGAAATATTAAGAGAGAAAAAGAAATGCCCCTAAATTGAACTTTCAACTGTACGTATACAAGAGAAAATAATTTGCCAACAGGCAGCTCCTGGCTACAAATCACTTTCTCAGCAGGAAGGAAAATTAAATCTAGCATTTAAAAAAAGTGGGTTGGGGAGTAAGTAGGGAATAAACACTTGGAAGGCAAAATATTAAATTTGCACACAGCTTGAAATGAAAGATTGAAAGCCTTTTTATACATATATGCTGAACAACAGTAATTCCAGCAGCACAGGTACAGTGGGAAATCAGGCAACACTGAGGCCCTTGATTGATCAAGTCCACTGAGGCTTCCTCCTTTTCCAGGACCTCTTGGCACCATGTTTCCGCCATAGTGCCGGAGTGGAGGTGTTTGCCTGTTTTACTTGGGCAGCTTGATTTTTCAACCAAAATGATATTTGCTAGGCAAGGTATTATACTCAGCTATTCCTTAGGTCTGTCTGTTCTTCCGCAGGCATCTTTCTTTGTGGTGTACAATATGGTGACAACAGAGGTGATCGCTGTGTTTGAGAATACATCAGATGAGCTTTTGGAGCTGTTTGAGAACTTCTGTGATCTCTTCCGTAACGCTACCCTGCATAGTGAAGTCCAGTTTCCCTGCTCAGCCTCCAGCAACAATTTTGCAAGGCAGATCCAGCGCCGGTAAGCTGTTCCACTAGGCTTAACAAGCTTAATTTTTCTTCAGAAAATTTGTTGGTGTGAAGCCAACAGTCATTTACTTCAGGAAACCTCATATTCTTTCTGCCCACCCAACCTTGGGTCAGTCTGCCTGTCGTAACTCATTGTGTCATCCTAAACTTCTCTTTTCTCTTTCTTAGCACCTGAGGAATTACTTGTGTGTTGTCCATGATTCCTCCTAGACTGTATGTTAGCTGCAGAAAGATAGAAACTCTGTCTTTGTTTAGTTCATTGCTATATCTTCAGTGGTGCACTGTCAAGCACTTAAATATTTTTTGAATGAATGACTAAGGACATAATTTTTATAACTTTTGGTTAAACATGTGTTGAACACGTGCATTTATCTCTGTTCCATCCCAAAACCCCGCTAAAATGACAGTAAAGGAAGAAGAGGGACTTCCCCGGTGGTCCAGTGGTAAAGAATCCGCCTTGCAGTGCAGGGGATGCAGGGTCGATCCCTGGTCGGAGAACTAAGATCCCACATGCCACAGGGCAGCTAAGCCCATGTGCCACAACTACTGAGCTCACGCGCCTCAACTAGAGCCCGCGTGCCACAAAACTACAGAGCCCACGTGCTCTGGAACCCATGCGTCACAAGTACAGAGCCTATGTGCCCTGGAGCCTGCGCTGCACAACTAGAGAAGAGAAAACCCGCATGCCACAACTAGAGAGAAGCCTGCGCACTGTAACTAAAGATCCCGCATGCCTCAACAAAGATCCCACATGCTGCAGCTAAGACCCGACGCAGCCAAAAATAAATTAAATAAATAAATAAATAATAAATAAATCTTAAAAAAAAAAGAAGAAGAGGTATAAAGCTACAAGAACAAAATGGATTCTATTATAGGTTAGAATAAATGTTTAAGAAAAAAATGGACATCAGGGATCATGAGTCACTTAAACAAAGCCTTTATCTTAAAAGATAGAGACCAAATAAAACAAACAGTATAAAAAATAAAGAAACAACATGGTATTCACTAAAATAATTTAAACTATAAAAACAGGAACATTCCTAGAACAGTAATGCTAAGTGAGATGCTTTAGAAATTTGAACTTTGTTAGATATAGTTTAGGAACTCTCCAAGAAAGTAGAATAAAAAGATAAGAGTAGGAAAATTGGAGAGAAGTGATTAAAAAAAATTTAGAGGATTTTCCCAGGAAGTCCAATATCTGGCTAATTTCAGAAGGAGCAGTAGAAAAATGAAGGGGAAGAAATAATGTAAACAGTTTTCTTTTTCCTTTTTTTAAAAAAATCTATATATTTTAATTTTTGGCTGTGTTGGGTCTTCTCTGCTGTGCGTGGGCTTTCTCTAGTTGCGGCGAGCGGGGGCTACTCTTCATTGTGGTGCGAGGGCTTCTCATTGCGGTGGCTTCTCGTTGCAGAGCACAGGCTCCAGTCGGGCGGGCTCAGTAATTGTGGCTTGCAGGCTCTAGAGCGCAGGCTCAGTAGCTGTGGCGCACGGGCTTAGTTGGTTCGCGGCATGTGGGATCTTCCCGGACCAGGGATTGAACCCATGTCCCCTGCATTGGCAGGCAGATTCTTAACCACTGCGCCACCAGGGAAGACCCTAAACAGTTTTCTAGTACTGAAAAATATACATTTCCATGGGCGTTCCCTGGTGGCCTAGTGGTTAGGATTCTGGGCTTTCACTGCCGTGGCCCAGGTTCAATCCCTAGTTGGAGAACTGAGATCCCGCAAGACGTGCAAATACACACACACACACACACACTGTCTCTCTCTCCCTCTCTCTCTCTCTCTCTCTCTCTCTCTCTCTCTCTCTCTCTCTCTCTCTCTCTCTCCCCCGAGATTGGCAAGGACCATCCAGTGGTGTGCTGGAGCTGGCTCATTCTGGCTTGTGAAAGCCAACTGTTAAACTTTCAGGAGTTTCTGCAAGCTGTTAAACACAGCCATTATTAAAAATTAATTATTTTCTAATTATTAATTCATAATTATTTTACTGTCGTACTCTTGAGGTTATTTGTATCTATTTTATCTGGTAAAAATATTATATAGTGATGTGCTACTGCTCATCTCTTGACAACTCTGCATTCAGTGATGTCACTTTGGTACCTTGAAATTGACCACAGCAGGAGGATTTACACCACAGAAATCGGCAGCCGCTGCAAATCATGGCTTTTTTCCCTTCAGAGAAATAATTATTAAACTTATTAGCACATCACGGCTCCATCAAGTACCCAGTACAGTCAATAAATAAAAAATCCATACTGAGGCATATCATCATGAAATTTTAGAACACTGGGGATAAAGAGAAAATTGTAAAAACTTTCAGAAAGAACACATACATTTTATATATAAAAAATTAAGTCATTAATGGTATCAGTCTTAATACTGAAAGCTTGAAGCCAATACAATTATATATCCTCAGAATTCTGTGAAAAAAATGATTTCCAAACTACAATTCTACATCCAAATAATAGGGTGTAACAAAGATATTTTCAGACACGTAAGGTCTCAAAAAATTACCTTGCATGTTCCTTTTCTGGAAGCCTCTGGAATATGTATTTTTCCCAGTAAACCACGAAAGAATGGTACAGGGAATAGAGTCTAACAGTGGAGAGAAGCACAGAGAATTCTGAGGATGATGGTAAAGGGAAGTTCCAGGATGACAGGCCACCAGTTGGACTAGGTGGAAGCAGGAGCAGGGAGCTTTCCAAGAGGGATGTATCCAATAAAACGTTAAAATTATTAGAATATCTGTTGGGTTTGAGGGTATTAGGAAGAGACTGTCAGTTCTGTTCTAGTGGGGTTGTTAGCATAGCCTCACCGAGAAGGTGATATTTGAGTAAAGCTTTTGAAGGAGGTCAGGGAGCAAGCCATGTGGATATCAGGGGGAAGAATATATCAAGCAAAGGGAATATTAAATCTAAAGGTCCAGAGGTGGATCTCATGCATTTGAGGAACACCAGGGAGGTCAGGGTGACCGGGCTGGAGTAAGCAAGAGGCAGAGTAGTTAGAGATGTTGTCTGAGACAGGACCAGACACATAAGGCCATTCTAAGGCTTTGACTTTAACTGTAGATGAGATTTTGTAGTGTTTGAGCAGAGGAGTGATGTGGTCTCACATGTGTTTTAACAGGATCACTCTGGGTGCTGTTTTAAGAATAGACCATAGGGGGATAGGGTAGAAGTTAGTAGACCATTGCAATGATCCAATAAATAAAATTGCTACCTTTTGTTTCCTGATGCTAGGATTTAAGTTCTTTTGTGTTCATTTATAGTATCCTAAGCACCTAGAAGAGTGCCTTGCCCATTCTAGGCTATCAGTAATAATTTGTTGGTTGAATAATGGTGGCTTGGATCAGGGTGATAACCTTGGGGGTGGTAAGTAATTGTATTGTCAGTGTATTTTGAAGATAGAGCCCAAAAGATTAGCAGAGGGTGGGATATGGGCTGTGAAAGAGCAAAGTCAAAGATGATTCTAACATTTTTGGCTCAGTCAACTTGCTAAGAGAGTGTTACCGTTAAACTCTGATGGTGAAGCTTTTGGGTGGAGCAGGTTTAGAGGGGAAGATCAGAAGTTCTGTAAGTGGAGAGGTCTAGTAGTTTCTCCAAGGAAGGAGTGTCACATCCTCCTGACAGGTCAAGTACAGTAAGGACTGATAATCAGTGATTAGAGTCATCAACATGGAGATCACTGGAGACCTTGATGAAAGTCGTTTCAGTGAGATGGTGGGCATGAAAGCCTCTTTGGGGTGGGTTTAAGAAAGAATGGGAGGAGAAGAGACCGTAGGAAAAAGTGTTTTGAGGTGTTTTACTGTAAAGGAGAGCTGAAAAATGGTGCGTTAGCTGGAGGGGCAAGTGGTGTTAACTTTCTTTTATTGATATTATTTTTTAAATGGGAGGGGGAAATGGCATGTTTGTTTGCAAATGGGACTGATCTGTACATAGGAGGAAACTGATGGGTTAGGAAAAGTTGGGGTGGGGGCAGAATTGGTTAAGTATATGAGGTCAGAGGATAGAACCTAGTGCCCAGGTGGATAGATTAGCCTTCTAGGGCAGCACATACGGTTAAATAGGTACAGATGTGCTGATGGGAGCTTTAAAAAGTTTTCTTCTCGTTTCTTCTATTTGTCAGTTACAAAGAAGGCAGTGCCATTACGTGAGGATGAACATGGAGGAGGGGGATGAAATAGTCGTCTAAGAGAGTAGGAGACTCGCTGGACTGTGGGAATGCAGCATGAGTGTCCTGCAGCATTAAGGGCCCACGTGAGTTCATGGATATAAATTTTGTGATTTTAATGATTGTGAAATTTAAGCTGGCTAAGGAAGTAAAAGAGGTCATGATGAAGGCATAGGATGGCAAAAAGTTGGTAGAATCATTGGAATTTAGGTCCCATTGGGGCTGAAGGCTGTTGAAGCTGGGATGAGTAGAGAGAGTTAGCTGGAAAAGTAGGAGAGAAGATAGTTGGAGTCTGTGGTGCTGCACCCTATTACAGGGGGGTGCAGTCATTGGTTATAGTGAGATTGAGGATATGACCATTGGAACGAGTGGCTGAGGCAGAAAGGAAGTCCAGGAACTAGGAAGCCGTGGTGTTGGAAGGATCATCTCTGAGAATTTTGAAATCGTGAATTAAGAGAGGCGTAGTTGGACAGAGTGACAGTGAGCTAGGAGTTAATCAGGTGAAGACATCAGAGGGATGACTGCTTCATCTTTTAGTCGTTGGGGAGCCTGGAGAGTAGAGGTGATGGGCGCTGCCGGGGAATAGGAGCTGCTTCAGCCCGTGGATTGTCACGGAGGCTTTGATTTATGGTCATCATGAAGCTGTGGGCCAGCCCCATCATTCAAAGCCACCTTTTGAAGCCAGTGAGTCAGGCAGGGTTGGAGTACTAGATCTTCACTGACAAAGGGCTGAAAACCAAAGAGCCCAGGATCTTTGATATCAGCTCAAATGAAAGGGAAAGAAATAAGTTCTTTGTGGCCCAGGGTTTAATTTTATGATTTACACTGAGGCTGTGAAAATTACTGTCAAGAGAAATAATGGAAGAACAGTGTTGACACTAGGCTTTCTTCTGGGGGAACTGAGAAGTGTTAATGTCCATCCAGCACTGCAGATTAGCAGTGAAAACAAAAATCAAAACCCATCTAATCAATCTTTCTGGTCTCATCAAAGTTACGAACATTCAAGTTTGTTTGTTTGTTTATTTATTTATCTATTGCTGCGTTGGGTCTTCGTTGCTGCTCGTGGGCTTTCTCTAGTTGCGGCGAACAGGGGCTAATCTTCGTTGCAGTGCATGGGCTTCTCATTGCAGTGGCTTCTCTTGTTGCGGAGCACGGGCTCTAGGCACGCGGGCTTCAGTAGTTGTGGCATGTGGGTTCAGTAGTTGTGGCTCGTGGGCTCTAGAGTGCAGGCTCAGTAGTTGTGGCACGTGGGCTTAGTTGCTCTGCGGCATGCGGGATCTTCCCGGACCAGGGCTCAAACCCGTGTCCCCTGAATTGGCAGGTGGATTCTTAACCACTGCGCCACCAGGGAAGTCCTGAACATTCAAGTTTTTTATTCCATTAGTTTTCAGGGATGAGATGTTATATCGTATTTTCTCCCCTGGACTAAAAAAATTATTTTTCCCTTGTTTGTTAAACTATATGATATGCTTCAATATAGAAAATTTAAAAAAAATCAAGCTGATAAACAGTTGACATATTTTCTAAGGAACTATAGGAAAGTGAAAAAGAAGGTTAAAAAATAATCTAAAATGTCATTACGCAAACACAAGTATTACCATTTTGATGTATTTCCACCAGTTGTTTTTTTTTTTTTTTTTTCACCAGTTGTTTTTTTAAGGCATAAATTTGTGTGTGTGTGTTTTTGATCATACTATATATACAGATTGTAGCCTACTTCTTCAACTTACCATTATGATAAACATTTCCTCTTTTACAATATAATCTTTGAAAATTATGGTTTTCTATTAGGTTTTAAATTTTTCTCTCAATTTTTCATTGTCATAAACAGTGCTATATTGAACATGCACAGGGATTTTTCTTCCTTAGGGCAAATTTCCAGAAGAATAGAAATACTTGGTCAAAGGGTATTAAATTTAGTATTCATTATAATTGTGAGAAATAACTGCTCTATTGTTATTATTAATGGTAAGTCAGATAGGTGATTCTGTATCCATGTTACTGTTCTTCTAGATACTGGTGTTTCAGCAGAAGTATAGGTAGCTAGCTCTCAAACTTTATTTAAACAAAGAATGAGTAATTTGTCAAAAGGTTTGATGTAAGTTGGCTTATAACTGATCCCAAGAAGAGTCAGAGGCTGTGTCTGTTCAGGACTCTCTGCTCTGTGTAACTCCTCTTTAATGCACTCTAAGGCTGCTATTTGGGGGAAATAAGTTTGAGTAGAAATAGTTGTCATAGATTAGTCAAACTGTTTTTAACTTTTGTAGAACATTTGCTAACTTTTCTAAAGTAAATTAATGTTCCCAATTTCTCATTCTGTTTTTTGCTTTTTGAGGATATTTGTAGCTAGGCAGATTTGTGATGTGTCAGAATTCAATCTCTAGATTTTGTTTTCAGAATGAGTTGTTCTTAGATATATGTTTGTCAATTTAAAACCCAGTGCAGTTTGTGTGCCGCTAACACAGCCTTCCTCACTGGTGCTTTATTTTAGGTTTAAAGACACTATTGTAAACGCCAAGTATGGCGGGCACACGGAGGCAGTACGCCGGCTGCTGGGTCAGCTCCCCATCAGCGCCCAGTCTTACAGTGGCAGCCCTTACCTTGATTTGTCTCTCTTCAGCTACGATGACAAGTGGGTGTCAGTCATGGAGCGGCCCAAGACTTGTGGAGATCACCCTATCAGGTACACCATCCCTGCTTCAGCTGCACACTGCCTGAGGAGGTGGCCTGCTTTCTCTTTCTCTTCTTCTTAAACATCATTTCACTGTGACTCTGTCCACTTGTACTCATGGGTTGAATTCAGAGGGTAGGCTATTTCTATAATGTGGTGGGTACTTTGATCATTCAGGCACTAATCTCATAAATTAATTAGTTCTGCTCTTTGCTTCTCATCAAAACATCCAATTCAGATAAGTGTTGTTCCCTTTTCAGGGTATCCAGGGAAGGAAACCATACTTCGCAATTTAATAATCTAATACCATTTCTTAATAGTGTTTATAATTGAGACTTAAATTTTATCCAGCTCAAATTATTTTATCCTCTCATGTTACCTAATAGAAACGATAGCAGAGACGGTTTGGGGAACAGGCAGGTTTTGGAGAAACGCATGCTTCCTCACTTGGAAGAATTTTGGAATGCAGATTACTGTATTATTGCTAGAACCTTGAAACTAACCTCCTGTAAGCAATGCCTTCCTCACGGATGTCCAATTCACAGACCCGCTTGTCTGTGCCGGGAGCTTGGGTGGTTCTGTGTGCTGTAATAGATACTAGGGAGAGGAACTGGCGCCACTGCCATTAGTGGAGTTATTTCAAGGGAGGTGTGTTCCTGGAGCCCTGAGCTGGATTGTGGAAGGTCTTTTTCACATAGAAATAGTGGTAGATAGTATTTCATAATCCAGCTTCATTGTGTATTAAATAGGCTTGTGTAACATACTCTGAACACTTAATCACCATTTGTAATACTTCCTTTGAGAAATTGCAATCAGGTTCCAAAAGCCAGTTAAAAATTTTTTTTTATTATGGAAATTTTTAAACATATTAAAGTAGAGGAGTATAATGAACCTCCCTGTACCCATCACCATGCTTCAACAGTTATCACCTCATGGTCAGTGTCGTTTCATCTCTTTCCACCACCACTCCTCCCCTCCCAACTACCCTGGACCATCACCTCCCAGGTGTCATAGCATTTCACTTGTAAATATTTCAGTATGAATTTCTAAAAGGTAAGGACTTAAAAACATACAACCTTAATACCATTATTCCATCTTATGAAAATTAACAAAAATATATTAAGATCACCGATATCTGGTGAGTTTTCACATTTCCCTATTGTCTTGTGCATAGTCTTTTTACAACTTGTTCCAATCAGTATCTAAACAAGGTGTGTATGTTGTATTTGGTTGCTATCCTCTTAAGTCTTTTTTATTCTATGAGCTCTGCTTCCCTCTTACTTTCTTTGCAGTGAAATTGTTGAAGAAACCAGATTGTTCATCTGGTAGTATTCACCACATTCTAGATTTTGCTCATTGCATCCCTGGCGTATTTACTGTCTTTCTCATTCCCCCATATTTCCTGTAAACTGGTAGTTAGATTTAGGAGCTCAAACAGCTCACTTTAAATTATAAGCCCTTTGTGTGCTGGGGACTATGTGGGTAAGGTGAATATGTTTTTCACACATAAAAGCAGATAATTGGCCTCATTTGATATTGTCACGAAGCACGAGATACATTTCTCTCCTTTTTTACTTCCCTGCCTTTCTGATTTGAAAAGATTAAACAAATCTGGAAATGCCATTGACCCTGACTTAAAAGATTTTTCTTGTAGTTCTTTATTTTTAATTTAAAATGAGAAATGTAAGGATATAAAAGTCATTTGAAGAGGTAATGCCATTACTCTAACACTTACTGTATATTCCATTCTAGTCTTTGCCAGTATGCATGTTTACGTTTACACAGTTGTAGTCATGGTTGGCATAATACTTTGTAGCCGGCTTTTATTTAATAAACATTTTTCCATGTTGTTACATAGTCCTCACGGTTACAGTCCTAATGGTGGCATATTATTCCATCAAGTAGGTGTAGCATAATTGATTTAACTATTCCCCTATTAGTGAGCATTATTCTCTCTGCATTTTTACATTAGAGCTAATGCCGTAGTAGGCATCTTTATTCAGGTCACTATTTACTGCATTTAAATTAAATTCTGAGGATATAAGTTCTTAGAAATGGGATTGTTGAGTCAAGGGGTATGAGTATCTTTACGTCTAGTATATATTTGCTTCCCAAAAGGGAAATTATAGAGCTCTTTATTTCAGAGCTCTTTATTTTCTAGAACTTCCCCCAATTCAGCCCCAGCCCTGCTGATCATCTCTAGTTCCCAAGTTCACAGGGTACTTATTTTGCATGTGGGGAAAAGGCATTTAAGTATTGGGATGGATGGAAGCATCTTTAGTCTTACTGTGTTAGATGAAAAAGTAAAAACTACTTAGTATTTTGTATTTGTGTGTGAAAAAGAAGAACCTTCTAAAGGAATTTATTCTTAAAAGTGAAAAACTCAAATATAGGCCTAGATCTGTACTGTTCTATAGTAGCTACTAGCCTCATGTAGCTGTTGAGCACTGACATCACTAACATGTGACTAGTCCAAGTTGAGATGTGCTCAAGTGTCAACACACATCAGATTTCAAAGGCTTAGTACAAAAAAAAAAATCTTTTTAGTATCTTTTATATTGATTATAGGTTAAAATGATAATATTTTAGATACCAATATTGGGTTAAATAAAATATTATTAAAATTAATTTCACCTTTCACCTTTTACTTTGTTTAATGTGGCTACCTGAAAATTTAAAATTACGTACGTGGCTCACATTTCGTTTCCAGTCCTGGCCTAGGCAATCTTGGGCAGGTAGCTACTGGAAAAGGGGAGGCTGTAGTTAAGGCTGTAACTAAGGGTCATCTTGGGAAAGAGAAATGACCCAGTGACTCAGGACAGCATAGGGAAGTTCATAATCACCCTGCCCGTAAAATGAGCTGATCAGACAAAGGTGATTTTGCAGTTCCAATAACCTGGGGCTGCTGTTAGAGATGTCATCAGTGAGGTTAAATAACAAGTTGGCACATTTTCCTGCTTCAGGTTTCAAGACGGTGGTCAGTATCTGTCCCATCCTCTCCTTCTCTCTTGTTCTGTTTAGGTTCTATGCCCGGGACTCTGGTCTGCTCAAGTTTGAGATTCAGGCAGGCTTACTGGGCCGCCCCATCAACCACACGGTGCGACGCCTTGTTGCCTTCACCTTCCACCCTTTCGAGCCTTTTGCTATCTCTGTGCAGAGGACTAACGCTGAGTATGTTGTCAACTTCCATATGCGACACTGCTGCACGTAGGTGCCTCACCAGAGCGGGTCATCTGGTCTTCCAAGACTCTGCCCCCTTCATATCTCAGTGGACTGTAAAGCAGAAGCTCCTGATTCTCAGCCTTGTCGGTTCCAGACTGTATACCTCAGATGGGGAGAGCCAGGTGGCTCAGCCTGACGGAATTTTTTGGTCGTACACAGTACAACTACCGATCGACTTAAAGTCCTCTTGCCTTTTCCCTGTGGGAATGCCCAGCATTAATTAAGTCCATTTAAGTTTTGTTTTATTTTGCATTTTATTGCTATGAAGATGAGAGCATTACACCTCTGCCTCCTTCATGTCACTTCTTTGGCATTATGGTATGCAGCCTGAAGCAGGTAAATCTTGTTTACTCATGAGAATTGTGTACATCTTTCCACTTAGCCAACAGCAGGGCTGTCTTTATAAGAAAAAAAAAATAAAGCCTTGGTATTTTCTTACTTAAATATATCCTGTTTAATCACTGCCTTATGTTCTGATCTCACCAAATGTTTTTCAAATACATGGGTTCCAGGAAGGACTGTGAAAGGCACTAGAGGCCATAGATCCAGCAGCTGCTCTTGGGAGGACTAAGTGGTGTGTGCCAGCATGGAAGAGAGCTATCTGCCGGGATTGTTTCCTTCCCTCGGGTGTTCTCCTGATAATTGTTACAGCTGGAGGAACTGGGCATAATTGCACATCCTCGTGTGGAAGCACGCTCCCATCTGCACCATCTGCGTGTGCAGGTGGAAGAATGAGCGGTTCTCACTGCCACAGCAGAAACAAACACTGTGCAGCACTTACTGTAATTTGGGTAGTGGGAGCTGGCAAGCTCCAGGTGTCCCTAAAGAGATCAGACGGGTTGTTCCTGGATGGCTGAGCCATCACTGCCCTCCTACAAACACCTGCCAGCCACCAGCCAGCATCCTTCTGTCACTTTCTCAGCTAGCCTCCTCCACAGGGCTTGTCAGGATGTTTATGTTTCATATTCATACTGTGCCCACCACTTATGTAGTAAGCTTGTTTAGTAGCCTCTGACTTTGAAGGTAGCTTTGAAATGTTGGGTTTCAGAGCAGGCTGGGGAAGGAGCCGTGGATGCAGATAGCTGGATCCTATATCCCTCTACCGTCTAGGTACCGACTTCCCTTGGGAACATAATAAACGTGATATGAGATGCTGAGCCCCACCAAAAACAGTTCAGCTTATTTCATCATCTTCAACTTCGAACAGCTAAATTAATTCTCATTCAGCATTCAACATAAGATTTGAGCACGTACTGTGTGTCAGGTAGATGCTGTGCCAAGATGTTGAGGGTGAGGAGAGAAATAGGCAAATAGAATTATAATGCAAAATGGTGAAAGCCCCAATAGTGTATCTGGGAACAGTGGAGGGGGCTGAAGGAGAGGCAGAGAAGGAAGGCTATACTGGGGAAGGGACACTGAAACTGGGTAAATGGGAATCTGTCATGTGAACCAGGGCAGAGGGCATTTCAAGGAGAGATCCAGCATGTGCAATGCCATGGAAGCATCAGTAGGGCTGTCACGGTTGTGAAATGGTGAATAATCTAATGGCTACAGCACAAGATGTGTGGGGGGCCCAGGGGAACAGGACTGAGTCACGAAGAGAAGCCTTGTGCACGGTGCTAGGGTGTTATGCAGTGGAAGGCGTAGTATGAATTTCACAAAGATAATTTTCAGCGGTCTGGAAGGTTGCTTGGAGGGAGTAGAGATAGGCCAGACAAGTCAGTGGTAATCCAAAGGGAGAGCTTGAACACTATCACTGGCCATCTGGATGGATGAAATACTGAAGCATTCTCCCAGATTCTGTGTAGGTCATGAGGAAATCAGGGTCCCAAAGCTGTCACATGTTTGTGGAGCTGAATGAACCTTTCTTGGTAGAAGCCCTTTACCTGTAGCTTTTTCTTTGTACCAGGTTGTGTGATTGTACCTGAAGACTTGGCAGAGCAGAAAGAGCACAGGGTGTGGAGTTACTCGGGCCTCACTGTGAATCCTGGCTCTTCTGCTCATTAGCTGTGTGACCAGTGGCCAATTTCCTAGCCTTTCTGAGGCTTAATTTACACTTCCCTCCACCTTAGTCATGCATTCCCTTGGTCATATCTTAGATCTTTTCATCACCTGTAACTGCTGAGCAACCCTCATATACTTTTCTTGTCTAATTTCCCACTCCCTGAAATTGCTGTTCTCATTTCTTCGTTTCACGTCTTCATTTCTCTTTAAAGCCCCTCCTTTGATTTCTCACTGATCACCTTGCCACCTACTTCATGGCAGAAATAGAAACGATCAGGTGGGGATTCCTTATCTTTCCTTTACCATGTCAACCATGTGACTTGCCTCTATGCCCATTCTCTGCCTTTCCTCCTGAATGAAATAGGCCTGCTACTATAAAAGGCCAACCCCTCCACCTGTTCACTGAATCCTGTCTCCTTTTGACTTCTCAAGGTCTTTGCTCTTGCAATTATTTTCTGTCTCCTCCATCTTTCTCTTGTTAGGTCATTCCCATTAACATAAAGATATGTTCGAGGATCTTTCTTCTTTAAAAACTCCTGCTTTGGCCCCATTTCCCCCTTTAGTTACTGCTCATTTCTCTGGGACCTTCACAGAAAAACTTCTCAAAAGAGTTGTACATGTTTTCACTTCCCCACTTTTTTCCTCAACCCACTCTGATAGATTTCTGTCCCCATCCCTCCACTGAAGCTGCACTTGTCTGAGTCACCAGTGATTCCATGTTGCTAATACAGTGCTCACCTCTTGTCCCTCTCTTAGGCAGCCTCCCGACATTAGGCATAATTGATTTCTCTGTATATGAAGAAACACTTGGTTTCTAGGATAGTACGTAGTTTTGGTTTTCTTCCTGTCTTCCTAATTGCTGCTTCTTGGTCCTGCTTGCTGGCTGCTTCTCTGCTCTATCTTTAGATGTTGGAGTGCCCAGCCCTTGGCTTTGGATCCTCACCTCTTTTTCTCTATATATTCTTTCTTTAGTTGATTTCATCCATTCCATGGTTTTAAGTTCTAGGTATAAGCTGATGATTCTCGAAATGATAATTCTGGCCCTGACCCCTTCCTTGAGCGCCAAATTCGTATATCCCGTGGCTTACATGGCCTCTTCGTTTGGAGATGTAACAGGCGTGTCAGAACTAGCATATTCAGAGCAATGCTCTTGATTCTCACCTCCACCTCCAACCTGTTTTTCCTCCAAGATTTCCCAAATGACTTCAGTGTCTACCCATTTACTTGAGGCAAAAACTTAGGAATTATTCTCAGTTTCTCTTTTTTCCATCCCCCACATATCTGACTTCACTCTAGGGATGTGCCCTGAGCAGTCTAAACCAATCATGGTAGTCCCATACTCCTTGCTAGTGACTAGAACTAGACTAAGACCAGTCAGCATAAGGGGTTAGTTTAGGAATGTCATGTGGCTTAGTTCAGGTCAATGATACCATGAGATAAAGGTTTCTGGGGCTTCTGGGGAAACATTTCTCCTTAGAATATGTTAGTGAGGAAACATGTAGCCCATATTCCCACCATGCAACACCCTATGATCATATTCAGTAAGAATCAGCCTTAGGATGAAGCTGGCCTTCTGGATGGGAAAATGAAGAGGAAAGAACCTGAATCATAGATGACATAGTTGACTGATTCAGACCCAACCCTGAAACCCACCCTACATCTGGATTTCCAGTTCGGTGAGGCAGTAAATTTCCTTACTATTTAGGCCACTTTGAATTGGATTTTCTGTTTCTTGCAGTTGAAAGCAAATTAATAGATGCAAAGAGAAAGGCAGGTCGCCTGTGGAAAGAGTCATGAAATTCCTGCTGTCTGGGGACCTTCTTAGATTCAGTTCCAGTGTCCATGAGGCCCAATTATGATTCCTAGTCTTGTATTTCTATAAGATTTCTGGCTCTCCTGTGCAGGCATCCCTGAGCTGGCCTGGCTGTTTCTTGTACCTAAAAGGATTATAGTTAAAATGGGAGGTAAAGCACTCAGCCCATTGCGTGCTTGACCCATAATTAGTTCTCAACCTCTATGTGTTTACATTAACTTTGTTTCTAAAGGATTTAAAGCTGCTTTAAGTAAATCCTAGTGTCTCCTCTCCACAAATGTCCATCCAATAAATCTCGAGAATCTTTGGAGAAACAAGTTCTTTGAAACCAAAATGTTTAAGAAAAGCAGAGACTTCAGGGGATATACCTTTCAGATTAAATACCTCTGTCCTCTCAGCCCTACTCGGCAGGGAGCTGGCATGTCAGCAATCAGTTTGAAGCTGCTCTGGACCTTTGAGAGAAAGCTTCCATTTAAATTTAGCAGAACCTCTTTCATTTAGAGTCCTTACAGAGAAGCACATAAATCTGTGAAAAGCCTAAATTAGATAATTTTTAAAAGAACGGTAGCTTCATTATTTTCAAGTACACAGAGTAACTCCATGTCAGCCAGGAAGCGTTCCTTTGTAGAAGCCCTTAGGGACTTTCCTTAATGAGTAGATTATAATTATTGGTAATCAGCATAATGGTTCTCTGCAGTGCGTGCTTCCAAAGCAATGGAGCGTATTAAGTGGTTTTGATGTTCTGGGGGTAATTTTGTTTACAACATTAATCTGCTCAGTGTATACCCTTTATAGCTATAACCCTCTGTTGTTTAAAAAGAAAACATTCTGAAGGCTCTCTCCATCGTACAGCATTTGATTATCAGAGGCAGAAACAATGTAGGAAGCAGAGAGATGCATAGTAGGACTCAGATTCTTTTTTTCTTTTTAAGATTTTTTTGATGTGGACCATTTTTAAAGTCTTTATTGAATTTGTTACAATATTGCCTCTGTTTTATGTTTTGGTTTTTTGGACGCGGGGCATGTGGGAATCTTAGTTCCCAGACCAGGGATTGAACCTGCACCCCCTGTGTTGGAAGGCGAAGTCTTAACCACTAGACCGCCAGGGAAGTCCCGGACTCAGATTCTTTACAGAGCATGCTCTGATAGAATTATGAGAACAGCTCGGGCTTGCAAATGAGGTCTGTGCTACTGGCTTTGTAGCCCTGGGGTTGATAATAAGAACTTGACCAAAGTCTCAGTTTATCCTCCTCTAAAATGGGGATAATTTCTCATTTGCAGGGTTGATGCGAGCACTAAATGAGCATTAACTAAACACTCCTCCTTTCCTTGGTGACCAAGCAACATGAGCTTGCCCTTCTCCAGGTCCAGCCCTGATCACCCACAGGAGACTGGTGGCATCACCTCTGTCCCCACTTACCCAGGTCTGAGAAGATCAGAACATCCCTAACCCTCTTTGCAGCCAGACACATTGGACAGAGGGAGCTTCATTTGCCGCGAGGTTGTTGTTGTTTTTGATCGTTCGTGTTTAGTAAGGGCTTACCATGGACCAGAAGCTCTGCTAAGCACCTTACACGGGAGGGTATTTACCTCACTGCATCAGTTCCGGGATGCATTTTTCAAAATCGGAGTGTATCTAGGCATCTTGTGAGTGTCAGCCAGGCAGCAGTTGTGACGTCACTGCTGTCACCACCTGTGCATGAGCACGTTGAGCATGCTCTTCGTATTGTCATCATTTCTGTCAAGTGATATGCGTTATTGATGCCACATATGTTAAATGTATGTGCTGTGTAAGATGTCTTCCGAAAGACTGCACTGTGATTTGATACTACAAAGAAAGGTTATTTTGTACTTAGAAAGGTACAGAAGCAGAGCAGTGGGGTTCATTTCGGTATTAGTGAAGCAAAGGTTTGCCATTGGAGGAATGAACACGAGGTCATATTTTTTGAAAAGCAGCAACTAAGTGCTGCTTAGAACTAAAGAAAGAAAGATACACACTAGTAATTGAAATTTTACTGACATGCTGAGATCGGTGTGAAAGGTTTGCCTATCAAACACCAAGCAAGGTAAATGAATGAAGGGGAAACTGTTCCATCCTTTAGAATAAATGGAAGAATTTCTTAATGTAGTGAGAGGTCTAGTGCGACCATTTCATGCAGATCACAGGACTAATCATTAAGGTGTGAACCAATTTGTCAGAAACTTCATGCTGACTTTGAGCAGAAGCTGATTAGCTTCTGGGGATATGTGATTCAATATAGGAAGAAAATGAAACTAGAGTTGAAGTCAAATAGGAAACGATGATGAAGCTAGGTATTCTTCATCATGGCTCGGATGCCTCCAATCTCAAAAAGGCCTAAAATGCTCTCTGAATAGGTGTACATTTTAAGAGTATCGAGATTTGTTTTAATCAGTATGGTAAGACACATAGACATGGAGATGACTGTCATGAGGGAAGTTTGTTATACTCAGAGGTCACTAGAAATAGGAAGCATAGCATAGGGAAGCACCCAGGTCAATCAGGAGTCAGAGAGAGCGAGGGGAAAATGTGTGCCAGAGCCTCTAGGGTGGTTTTTATAAGAGGGAACAGGCAAGTCAGAGTGAATAGGCTTGAGACTGGCTAATTTGAATAATTTTGGTGGGCTCTGGGACAAAGGGCTGTCACTAGTTGTCTCATATCAGGCCCTGGGTAATTAGGGCAGCTGAATAGTGCCATAAAGGAGCTGGTTAGGTACTGACTCTGGATTGGTGTGTAATGAAAGGCACACTCCCAGGCAGGTTGTTTGCTAACCCTAGGAATTAGCTAACCCTGGGAGAGGCATTCCCTACAGGGTCAGCAAGGCCCCAAGATGTCAAAACATCAGAAAATAAAAGGCATGGTTAATACTGTACAAAATAGTAATTGCAAGTAATAAAAAGCATTGCCGTGGTTGAATTATCTGGGTTCTTTTTGTCAGTGATACATTATGGTAACCAGCCTCCAAGATGGCCCACAGTGATCTCACCGCCTAGATTCATGCTCATGTGTAGTCCCCTCCCAACATTGTATTTGGGTTGGTCTGTGTGAGCAGTAAACACAGCAGAAGTGGTGGTGTGTCACTTTCAAGACTCTGTTATAAAAGACATTTCAAGGCTTGGCTTTTGCATCTACCTCCCCCCTCTTGAATCACTCGCTCTGGGGGAACCAGCTGCCATATCATGAGGACACGCAGGTAACCTCCTGGAGAGGCCCACTTGGCAAGGAAATGAGGCCTCTTCCTGACTCAAAAATGTGCATGTGACTTTTTAGAAGCAGATCCTCCAACCCCAGTCAAGCCTACAGGTGACTGCAGCGTCATGAAAAACCCTGGTTGGCTTATTTCATTCATTTATTAAACACTTATGGAGGACCTACTAAATGCCGGGAACTAGGAATATAAGGTTGTGTAAGTCATAGTCCCAACCTTTGAGTTTCTAGTCTGGTAATGTCTCCGGATACTGATCTCCTGCTCTTTGAAAGAAAGAGGTGTCTTGCCTTCTCCCTGGCTCACCCATCCCACCATCAGTAAAGCGACCAGGTAACCAGTCTTTGAGTGTGTGGAGTTAGGAAGGAAGAGCTGAGTGGTGGACTGCTTTTTTGTGGGAGTCCACTGTTTCTCCTTGTTTCATTAACTCCCTGATGATGAAGTTCTGTCCCCTGCAGGCAGGGTTCCAGTGCCCCAGGAGAGCTGTTTGAAACTGCTGCCTGGCAGTAAGTAGTACACGGTAACTCTAATAGCAGAAGCGGGCTTCCGGGCTGGTCCCATTCGGCTTCCTGAGACTGGAGATTGCCTGGTCTTCAACTACCCTTTCTCTTCCAAGCTTAGTACTTAACTTTCCAAGATTAGAAGAAGAGGCTGTCTCTTATCCTTAGTAAATTGTTGAAAGAATAGAGAGGGGTCTATATTTCTACTGAAAGAAAAGAAAAAAAAGGACGGAAGGATGGATATATTCTGAACAGAGGAACAAAGAAGTAAAAGGTAATTTCCAGGCCTCCCCCAGCAGCTTTTGTTGGGCGTTATTAGGTTTGAAATATGTCCTTATGGAGGAATGTGTTGCTCAAAATAAATTGCTTCTGGATTGTTTTTCCAAGTCAATGTTTTTAAACTTTCAATGTCATTCTATTTATATATTTTTTAAAAATAAAGTTTACCTGAAAAGTGGTTCTCAACTCAGTGTAAGTTAGGGTTAAGATTGAAGTAGTGGGCATGCTAGAATCTTGATGGAGATTCCTTTTGAGAAAACAAGTCTATATCATTTTTATTGAGAAAATGAAAAAAATGCATACATTTTCACATTACAAACTGCAGAGACATTGAAAAAAAATAAACCTTATCTGATGAGGTTAAGCAGAAGACACAGGGATTCATAACCGGAACACATCCCCTCAAAATCCTAGAGGGAGAGGGGATTTTCCTGGTTATCAAGTAGGGAGATGACTTTTGGAAGACTGGAAAACATTTTGTTAGAAAGATGGCGAGTTTCATAAAAAAGACTGAATGGAGAAAGTTGGAGAAGGAACATTTCTATGAGTCTCCTGAAGAGAAGACTCAGGGAGGGTCAGGCAGCAAGTGCCAAGGTTGGAGAAAGATAAGGGACACAAAATGGACCTATAATTGCTGAGGTGCCATTGTCTTCTAGATTTCTGTTTATAATTTTGCAGTGAGTAAGCCCCTTTTAAGAAGGGGGGGAAAAAAAACCTCCATAAAATTGAATACATACAAATGAAAACTTGGCAAAAAATATCAAAACAAAATCAAATGGCAAATGACAACCCATTTATCGAAGGATTGATTTCCTTAGCTTAAAACATTTAAAAAATATATAATAAAAAGATGAACAATCCCAAAGAAAAGATGGGCACAGAATATTATTATCAGGGTGTTCACAGAAAAAATAAATACACGTGGTCAACAACTGTATGAAAAATGCTTATAATATTTATTTTTCACCCATCAGATTAGCAAAGGTTAAAAATGTTTGATGACCCAGTATTGTCAAGAAGGTAGGGTGCTCTCACCCACTGTTAGTGGGAGAGAAAGTTGATTCAGATTTTTTGAAAGACAAAGAGTAGTGTCTTAATAAATGTGCATATCTTTTAGCCCAGTTAAATTCTGTGTTATTAAGCCAAAACGTGTGCATATGTGACCAAGGTATATGCATAAGGCTTTTCATTGCAACTTTATTATGAAAAAGTGGAAACTACTAAATGTGTATCAGTAGAGATAGACTAAATAAATTATGAAATGTCCCTAAAATGGGGTCCGCTACACCTGTCAAAAATAATGAAACAGATCCATACATATTGATTTGGAAAGCTCTCTGCGACATATTAATTGAACAAGTGTGTTTAGTGTGATGCTATTTTTTTTTTTAAACACATGGTTGTTTTTTTTTTAATTTTTATTTATTTATTTATTTATTTATTTTTGGCTGTGTTGGGTCTTCGTTTCTGTGCGAGGGCTTTCTCTAGTTGTGGCAAGTGGGGGCCACTCTTCATCGCGGTGCGCGGGCCTCTCACTGTCGCGGCCTCTCTCGTTGTGGAGCACAGGCCCCAGACGCGCAGGCTCAGTAATTGTGGCTCACGGGCCTAGTTGCTCCGCGGCATGTGGGATCTTCCCAGACCAGGGCTCGAACCCGTGTCCACTGCATCGGCAGGCAGACTCCCAACCACTGCGCCACCAGGGAAGCCCTGTGATGCTATTTTTTATAAAAAAAGAAAAATGACTAAAATCTGAAATGAAATTGAAATCAATAAAGACATAAATACATACATGCTCTTAGAGTCATAAAACATTTTTGAAGGCCCACAGAAGATGCTGTTAATGATGGTTCCCTGTGAAGAGTGGGCCTGGGGGTGAGGGAAGGTGGATATTTAATTTTTAGCTTTATCCCCTTTATCCTTGTGATTCTTTTACTGTAAACATGTATTACTTAAAATTTTTTAATGAGTTTTTTCCTAATTTGTAGCTGGTAAAAAACATGTGACATGAAATTTACCATCTTAACTATTTCTGAGTATACAGTCGAGTAGTGTTAAGTACATTCACATTGTTGTACAGCCTATCTCTACAACATTTTAAAAAATTTATTTATTATTTATTTTTGGCTGCACTGGGTCTTTGTTGCTGTGCATGGGATTTCTCTAGTTGTGGAGAGCGGGGGCTAATCTTTGTTGCGGTGCGCGGGCTTCTCACTGTGGTGGCTTCTCTTGTGGAGCATGGGCTCTAGGCGTGCAGGCTTCAGTAGTTGTGGCACGCGGGCTCAGTAGTTGTGGCTCGTGGGCTCTAGAGCGCAGGCTCAGTAGTTGTGGTACACGGGCTTAGTTGCTCCGCGGCATGTGGGATCTCCACGGACCAGGGCTCAAACCCGTGTCCCCTGCATTGGCAGGCAGATTCTTAACCACCGCGCCACCAGGGAAGCCCACTACACATTTTCATTTTGCAAAACTGAAACTCTACAACTTTTTCAGCTTGCAAAACTGAAACTTCTATACCCATTAAACAATAATTCCCCATTTCCCCCTCACCCCAGCTCCTGGTAACCACCATTCTACCTTCTGTCTCTATGAATTTGATTACTTTAGTTACCTCATATAAGTAGAATTATACAGTATTTGTCTTTTTGTGTCTGGCTTATTTCACTAGCACAATGTCCTCAAGGTTCATCCATGCTGTAGCATGTGTCAGAATTTCCTTCCTTTATAAAGGCTGGATAATATTCCATTATATGTATATAGTATTATACATTTTGTTTATCCATTCATCCATCATTGCTGGACACTTGGGTTGCTCCCACCTCTTCGCTATTGTGAATCATGCTTCTATGAATAAGTGTGCAAATATCTCTTTGAGATCTTGCTTTCAATTCTTTTGGATATATACCCAGAAGTAGGATTTAGTGAGCTTTTGAAAAAGTGTTTAACCAATGAATTCTCCTGTAACAGCAGAAGTGGTATTAGGTAGCTACTCTGTGGGCTTAGTTGAGCTGAGTAGTCTGAGGCCAGGATTTTCTTTACTTTACCAACCTCCTGGAGGTTTAGCAATTTCACTCCTGTCCCCTGAGCCTTTCCTCTGCACAGACAGGAGGGGCCTTAACAGGCTTGTGAACCTGCTGCTCCCTGCCTGCTCCTGCCTGCATTGATTCGGCACATTTCTATAGCTCCCTGAAGGAAGAGACGCTGCAGCAGCATTTAATTAGAGGCCAAGAACATGCTTTCCGAGGGACACGACTTATTTCTCAGCCAGCTGTTAACAGTTGCTCCCTAGCAACATGCAGCACTCACATCTGATTGCTTCTCTCCAGACAAGGTGGGTGGCCGGCCCACCTGCTGTCACAGCCTGGGGTGGGGGTGATGGGGGGTGGTCCCTGCATCTAGGGCTGGCTTTCCAGGGGAAGTGAGTGATCTGAACCTGTTATTCCTGCAAAGCCAGATATGGTGCTAAAACTCCTGACCTGCCTACTCCACCCCGCTCCTTCAAGTTCATGATTAGAGCAGAAAGAATGTCACCAGCTATAATACAGACAGAGCAACATGGTCCAAAAAAGTCTGCTGGGATTGTGAAGTGCAGCTGGGAAACTTTGGGGGAAGAGAGAGATTTGCCCCACAGTAGGCGGAGCCTACCTTTCAGGAAGGACTTGGGGGGTGTTGGAGGCCCTGGGGGCACCCTGTCCCAGGCAAGGGGAAAAGGAAAGCCTCGTTCCTGGTGGCTCCAACTGCTCTGGGTTTCCAGGGGCTTTGGAAAGGGGCATGGGGACGGAGATGTCAGCAGCAGCCCCAGCCCCGAATCTGAACTTGCCACTCCTCAAGGGGTGTGAGAGACGGCTGCTCAGGAACCAGACTCTGGGCCCCAGTTCTTCCCAAATGCTTCTGCAGAGGCTGCAAACTGGATGCCTTGAGATGAGATGCTGCTCAGTGACATGCCTTTTTGGTGTATGTGGTGTTTTTACAGATTTGAAGGTGTATAAAATATCCTGCATTTTCATGTTGCCGTCAGGAGGCCCGCAGTCCCACGGTTGGGGCCGTCTTAGACTGGGCGTGTGTGCCTCCGGCTTGCATAACCCACCTCACCGATCCACTGGCCTGTTTGCTGTGTGACCCCTGCACCCTTCTGTATCCTTGGAAGTGTGAGGGAGGCTGCTTCTGCAGGGGTCCTCTTGTGTTTACTCATCAATTCTTTTCACAAACATTTCTTGAGCTTCCGACCATCGCAGCCTGAGCTAGGCACTGGGCTGAAAGGACAGTAAGCCATGGTCTTTGCAGACCTGAGTCGACAGACCAGATGGGCAGGCAGAGAAAGAAGCTCCGAGAGCAGGTGAGGATTCCCTGAGAACAGGTGAGAGATGGGTGCATAGGAGCCAGGGGAGCAGACACCTGGGCACCTGACCTAGGCTGGTGGGGTCCAGGAAGGCTTCTGGCAGAGCTGTGGCCTGAGCTGAATTCTGAAGGATGAGAGGGGTTAGCCCGGTGAGAAAAGGGGAGAGGAGGGGAAATGGAAGAGAAGCGGACCCCAGCCAGAGGCATTGACCACTCCCTGCGGGAGGGAATCCAGTGAGTGGCTGGGACTTTGGTCTCTAGAATTCTCATTCCACACCTTCTCAGTCTGTGACGCTCGAGCGTCGCCTCTCTGAGCCCGTTTTCTCACATATAAAAAGGCATGATAATACTGACTTTCGAGGGTTGTTGTGAGGATGAAATTAGAGACTGCACATCTGGGCCCCCTTTGCTGTGTAGCTGGTGCCCAGTAGCCATGGCAGAAAGCACTCGTCAAGTGCCAGGCTAGGCAGCCCCTCTCCCAGGGAGCACACACCCTCTCCCCAGGTTTGGGTGGGCGCAAGTGAGTGTTTGAAGGGTTAATCTGGCATTTTCAAGTCATCCTACCCGTGGTGAGAAAGGACTAGCTTTTCCGTTTCTAGAGAGGCCGTGGGGGATGGCAACCCTCGGTTCTGGCTTCCCTTCCAGCTGCTGCTTATGGAGGAAGTGAAAATAGGAAGCCACCCCCTCCCAGTTCCCCCACTGCGCAGGCAAAGGCCAGCTCGTCTCGCCTGCAGACACCTACCAGCTATGTGTTTTCTTTTGTGCGAGGCACAACACAACAGGACGCCTGCTCAGGGGTGGGTGTGGAGGAAGGCCGGGGGAGTGCATGTCCTCTGCACACCTTCTCTAGAAAAGAGAACAGAGAGACTGGGCTCGGGCCACCCGGTGCTGCAAGGATCCCAGGACGGGAGGCAGTCGTGCGCTGCAGCATCACCGCGGTGAGGCATCACCGAGTCACAGGCCGTGCAATTCAGAAACGCCCAACAGTTTCAGGTTCGAGGCCTCCATTCACCCTTACATTGCCTTTAGTGGGCTCTCCCCCGCAGTTCTGTTTTTCAGACCACTGAGTGCCATTGTCATTTGTTTGCTTCCCCCAGCATTGGAACCTCTTTCTGGGTTTGTGGGATTCTATATTTTCTGAGTTCTAATAGGGAGCAAAGACCAGCTCCCCGTACAGGGGCCTCACTCACAGCTGAGGCTCTGCCAGTCGGCCCACCCGTGGCAGACTTCCTACTCCGCTGGACAGGAGGGGTACATGGGGAGCCCCTTTCCTAGGGCAGTGGCCCCCAAATACTGATATTTTAGTATAAAACTGTGTTTTCTAAATCCAGTTCACATCTGGAAACAGCATACAATTAGTGGGATTCTGCTGCTGGAGTAATGAGGATTAGGCAGCATGATTCCCAGGTTATGGACTAGGAAACCAACTAGAGAACAAGAATAAGGGAGTCACTGACAGAGCCAAAATTAGCGTGCAGGCCTTTCCACTAGACTCTGAAGGTCCTCATAGATTTCAGGACCCTTTCCGAAGAGGGTTATAAAGGTGCTTCTTTAGCTTTCCTTATCGAGTGCAGACAGATGGAGTTGAAGGCTCTGTTTGAGTTAAAGGGGAGGTCTGCTGTCGGGGTGACTTCTGGAGGGTCCGAGGGAATGCGGGGGTCTAAAAAGAGCTAGTTGGGACTTCCCTGGTGGCACAGTGGTTAAGACTCCGAGCTCCCAATGTAAGGGGCCTGGGTTCGATCCCTGGTCAGGGAACTAGATCCCACATGCATGCTGCAACTAAGGAGCCCGTCTGCCGCAACTAAGACCCAGCACAACCAAATAAATAAGTAAATAAATATAAAAAATAAAAAAAGTAAAAAGAGCTAGCATTTCTCGGGCACCTGAGTCAGGCACTGTGTAAAATTATGTATGTATGTTGACTAATTGACTCAGCTCAGCTATCTGAAATGCTTTGTCCCCATCTTATAGATAAGGATTCAAGCACAGAGAGACTAAGTAACTTGCCAAAGGTCACAAAGCTGGAGCCAGAATTCAAATGGACTTCAGAGTCTGCAGCTCAGCCCCCTGCACCCCCCGCATGTGGTAAGGGGCCCTGGGGAAGGGCGTGGGATAGTTGAGGGCAGATGGCATATCTGGGACTCACTGCTGGCAGCTGGCCTCGTGGGAAGGGTGGAAAATCCCCATCCAAGCCACAGAACCAAGCCACGGGGATGGGAGGGGTGGTGCTGTGAGGGATAAGGGCCATCTTGAGGACACCTGAGCATCTCTGGCCAGGGAGGGCGGGTGGCAGATGGGCAGCCATGGAGCCCAGCCCTGACCAGCTGTTGTTTGCAGAGGAGGGCAAGTGCGTGGTGACAGCTGGATTAGGTGTGCCCAGCAACCTCAGTGACCACCGGGTGGAGATGCACAGTGGGCCCTTCTGGCTGCCCCTTCCAGCACCTCCGAGCCCGGGGAGCTTAGTGCTTGCTAATCTCTGTCCCCATGGCAGCAGGAGGTGACAGGGCCATCGCTAAGGCCGTGGAATCTTCCACCTCTTGATGGCCAGGGAGCTTTTCCAAAGGATCAGAGAACCTCCTCCCTTCTAGAAAGTGAGATGTAAAACTAAGATGATGGGCCCAGTGTCTGTCTGTAACTGTGGTGAATGGTCTCTCTCCTGTCCTACTCAGTCCCCCTCTTGTCCACGTCCTCTGTATCTGCTCTGATTTGGGGCTGCTGGTTTCATTGGTTTTGTCTGCCCTTCTGTCTGTTTCTTGCCTCATTTCACAAAGGATTTGAAGCAGCTCTCAAAAATACATTGAAAGTAACAGGACAATGAAATATATATTTGAGTAGCTTGGGGCCAGAGGACTATATGGGTAAGCCACTGGAGGAGTGTATGGAATGCCGCGATTCCTTAGGGACCCCTTTCCAGAATATGGCTTCTGGAACCATTCTAATGTCTCATACTTTAAAACTTAGAATGATACTTTGGGAATATTTTCTTTTTCATATTACATAGGCAGTTGATTCATTCAATAAATATTTGTTAAGTACCTATTTAAAAAAACAAGAAAAACACCCCCACTGTTTTCATTTCTAAATTCTTTTGTCACATTTTGGGGACATCAGTATGGTGTCCTTTCAGAATCAGACACTGGCTAATGTTTTGAATTCTAGGTAACACTCCAGAATCCACTCCTATGTATCATTTTAGTTGTTCATCTTGTTGGTAATCCAGAGTCTTCTCCTTATCGTTTTGGACCATTTCTCCAGAAATGTTCTAGAAAACCATTTTAAAATATCACATTTTCTAATGCTCGCCAACATTCTCATGGCATTATCTGGAATATGGCTGAGTTTGCAGCTGGGTATCGGCTTCCCTGCAGTATGGGCCAGTCAGGGCAGCCTGGGTGACTGATGTTGGAGGTGAGGCCCTCACTCCAGCCACTGGCTCAGGCTCCTTCATTCGGTGAGATTTACAGGTGTTTACTGAGCACTTTCTTAGGCCCTGGGCACTGCAAATCCACAAGTCCCTGCCTTCATGGAGTTCCATTCTAGCAGACAAGACAGAACATAAACTAGGAAACTGATAAACAAGTGACATCACCTGGTTTATGTTTTGAAAAGATCCCTCTGGCTGCTGCGTGGAAAATGGGTTGTGCTCAGGGGAAGGGGTGGTAGGAAACAGGGAGGTCACTTAGGAGGCCAAGGCAACAGGCCAGACAAGAGAGTAGACATGTGTAGCAGTAGACATGGTGAGAAGTGGTCAGACGGGGACATATTTTTGGAGGTAGGGCCAGCTGGACCAGCTAATGAGTTCCCATAGAGGTAAGGCAAGGAATCCAGGACGCATCCAAAGTTTTTTTGGCCGGAACTGGGTAAATGGTTTCATTAGCTACCTTACGTTAGACTGGGAGAGGGAAAGGGTTTCTGGGGAGGGGATGAGAATCAAGAGTTTTATTTTGGCCATACTGAGTCAAGATGTCATGTCAGTAAAGAGATCTGTAAACTTCTAGTGATCAGTCAGCACTTCAGTGAATCCGGACCGGGTGTGCCGGAGCAGAGGGATGGTCCCAAGGAACAGGCTGCCCAGTGCCGCACTGCCTGTGATCAGGGCAGCCCTGGACTCCCCTGGAACCCCCCCGCCCCTGCCCAAGGCAGCTTGCTCTAGGCTTATACATTCATTCATGCATGTGACACATTCAACACATATTTACTCTGAGTGCTATACTGGCTGTTTTCCATTTGCCCCTCAAAAACACATGTTTTGGTGTGATCTAAATGGACAACATGTTCTTTTCTGGTGTTCCATTTAGTGTTCTGCTTTTGAAGAAACATGAAAGCCAGCTGAGTGAATGGGTCTGTTTATAAAAGATAGTTAATAAGGCCCACGGAGCTGGGCTCCTATAATCCGGGGCTGGTGGGAGGACATGTGAACTTGGAACCCTTTTATCCTGTGTCTCTGCTCCTCGGGCCACCACCTCCATCTCCTCCCGATGCTGTCATGCCTCTGATTAGAGCCCTGCTCAGGATCCTTAGGGGCACCCCAAATTCCCTTACAGGGCCTTCCCAGTCTGGCCTCAGCCCCTTGTCAGTCCTTTCCCTCAGCATTCCAAGCCCGACCCTGCCCCCACTCTGCCCATCCTGACCCTCGCATGGCTCAGGAGGCCTGTTTACGGAGCATGCCGCCCAGCCTGGCCTTCCAGCAGTGGTTCCGCTGCTCCTCGCCCACCCATGATGCCCTCACCCTGTCACTGGGGCAGAGGCCCAGCTCGGCAGCTGCAGCCCCCTGCGCCTTCCTTCCTTAGTCCACTGCCGGGGTGAGCGCCCTGCCCCACCGTGCTCCTAAAGTGCTCGTCCGTTGAGGAACGGAAACCCTTGTCCAACCAGGAAGCACCGCTGGCTTGTGCCTGGGGAGCGGGACAAATCCTTTAGTCACCAGGCATGGAGAAGGCGGGAGGCTGTGTCCCCATGGCCCACCGGGCTCTGTGCCCAGTAGGAGATGGCTCACTGATCCTGGAGGCCCCGAGGGTGTCTGACTCCTCTATTGCACCTCCACGCACCTGGCCCAGGCCCCGCTTATGCAGGATGGTAAAAGGGCTTCTTCCTGCTGCCTTGGAACTTCCGCTAACGGCCCAGCTGAGGAGCACAGATGCTCAGTACCCTCACAAGCTAAAGCTGTGCTCTTGAGCATGTCTGGGGTGGGAATACTGCAAAGGCATTACCTGGAACTTGTCAGAAATGCAGACTCTCAGGCGTCACCCAAGACCCACCGAATCAGAACCCGTATTTTAATAAGGGTCCCCAAGGATTTCATGTGCTCAGTCGAGGATGAGAAGGGCTGATAAAGAGAAGGGCTAGTCATATCCATGCGGAACTTAAAAGATGGCAAGACGAATCCAACAATCGCCACCCCATCCAGGCGAGGGAAGAGATTCGGAATTCGAAAAGGTGTCCGGTGCCAGTCAGGTTCACAGTTGCAGGAAACAGAAACCACTTTGGCTGTTTTAGGTAGAAGAGGATTTGTTACTGGAAATTCAGTGTTTACAACACTGTTGGAAGGGCCCAGAACACCCCTGCAGACCCTCTAGAGAGCTGCTGCCTCTGCCCCATCAGGAAGGCAGGGCTTCAGGAGTGATTGAGGGCGTGGGCGACCCCAGACCACTGCCTCTCTTTGACCCAGAGCTGGAGATGCCGCCGCGGCCACTGCCGCAACTGCCTCTCCACACTGACGAAAAACCCAACATCTCCCCAGCCAAAGCAGCGGGGAGGCCATGGTCTCTGCCTCTCTTCTTCCTTCCAAATCTAGTGCAAGCACAACTAATTCGCAGGACTGCTTTATACAGCCAGGACTGCTTTCCCCTGCTTTGAAGTCAAGTGATGGGGGAAGAGCTTGCAGAGTTTGGGGCACCTACCAGAAGGGGAGGGTGGTGTCTCATGCCCTGGCTGGGAGCACACTGAGCTGCAGAAAACCAGAACCTGCTCCATGCCACCGCTAAGGCAGGGGTCAAGAGAGTCCTTGGGAGCAAAACATTGATGGTATCTCACAGGTAGTGGGGAGGGCATAGACATGAAGACGGAGGGTGGTGCCTGCTTCCAGCCGGGAGAAGCCTGGAGCAGGGAGGCTGGCAGAGCGGGGCAAAGGGAGATGGGGCAGCAGCTGGGTAGGCCATGCTGCTGGCGTTTGGTGGGGCAGGAATAAGTGGGGCGTCCCTAAGGTCCCTGTGGCTCAGTGGGGACCGTGGGGGGAGCTGGGCTTGAGCCAGCATTGCCGGTACCCCACTCACCTAACGGGGCTCAGGGCTCCCCGTAGCAGCACCCTGGGTGGAGTGGGCCACAGGGCCAGGAGCTGAGATGGGTGGGGAGGGGTCAGCCCGAGTGCATGTGCTTCTTGCTAAAGGGGTCACGTGTGGGTTCTCCGGGGAGCAGACTTGAGACACTTGTGTGGGGATGTTTATTAGGGAGTGGCCCAGGAGCGGCCCTATGGAAGGGAGGGGAGGAGGCAGGGTGGGCAGAGGGAAGCCGAGCTGTGCTGCAGGCCTAAACCGACCCGAAGGTGCCTGTCAGAGCTGGCCAGGCCCTATGCCCGGGCCTCCATCAGCCATCGGTGGACCTGCCGTTGGAAGGGTGACAGCTCTCTGTGACTGTCCCTGGGGCTGACAGCAGCTGGGCAACAGGCCCTTCCTTTGGGGGGGGTGTCTGGGCAGCCATCTCCATGTCCACCACAGACGGCCCAGGGCAGAGGTCTCTGTGTGGGTGGCAGGCTGGGGACTGGTTCCAGAGAACCCACCACGGGCCCACACGAGAGCCAGCCTGTCAAGACGAAGGTGTGATGGCCGGTGTTGGCCAAGAGAGCCCCACGGAGAGCAGGACGACTTTGCACTTCCTCCCTCATTCCATCCTCCCTCATTCCGTTGGAGTGAAGATGGGGACTACAGAGGGGCGAGGGCAGAAGCTGTGAAAGGTCCGAGATCAGAGTTTTCTAATAGATTTGTCTGGACTTTTAGATCCCTGGAAGAGAGTTGAACTATCAAAATGGGACTTATTCTTACAACTAAAAGAAGGCCATGAACTCTTCCTGAGATGGGGGTTCAGGGGTACAGAAAAGGAGCTCTGACACAGTTGATGCGAGGCAGAGATGGGAGAAAAATAAAGTTGTACCCTGATAGTCCAAATTCAGCCTGTTTGCTGAATTTGGCCGTCACTGAGGGGCCTGCACAGAGCTGGCTATGTCCTTGGTGGGCACAGGAGGGGGGTGGGCCTGCACTCTTTGCTTATGCATACGAGAGGCTCTCGAGCCTGTGTGGTGACCCAGTTTGCTGCCTTGTCCTGAGGGACACGTGCTCTGATTATAGGGGTGTGAGGCCCTAAATGACTGCAAAGTACTTTTCAATCAGACAGAAAATAGGTAAGAAATGCATTTCCATTAATGCCCCAATTATCCCGGTCCAACAGGACAAAACCTGTGCTATGCCGGCTCCCAGGATGTGTCGTCAGGATCCCGACTGTCCTCTCCCAGAGGCAGCTTGCGCTCCGCTCGCACAGCTGAGGGGCTAGAGAGGGGTCCTAGCGATGGCTGAGGCTCATCCCTCCCTTCAGAGGCCCGGGTGCAAGGCCCGGGAAGGGAGCCCTGTCGGTCCCTCAGAGGCAAGGCCACCGGCCCAGGGTGTCCGTGTGAAGTGGGAGCTGCCGCAGCCCTACCAGTCCCTTTGTTAGACATGCCCTGTGGCAGCTCTGGTGCTTCTCGGCCCCCTTCAACCCAGAGAGCAATTTTGCCTCGTAAACCTCTCTTGAATGGGCCCTGCGCAGCAGCCCTGACTGTCTGTTCTCGGTCAGACTCTCATCTCTCATCTCATCTCCAGGGGAGAACCTTTTCCTTGCCTCTACCAGCTTCTGGTGGCTCCAGTAGGTCCTTGGCTTGTGGCTGCATCACTCGTCTCTGCCGACGTGGTCACATGGCCTTCTCCTCCTCTGTGCAGTTACATCTCCTGCTGCCTCCATTTCTTAAGGGTACACGTGATCTCATTTAGGGTCCACCCAGGCAATCCAGGATAATCTCCCCATTTTTATATCCTTAACTTGATCACATCTGCAAAGACCCCGTTTCCAAATAAAGTGACACATACAGATTCCAGGGTTAGGATCTGTTATCTCTGGGGGCCGTTATTCAGCCTGCTACAGCCTCCTTTCCTCCCTCACGTTATGTTCTAAACTGCTGGTAGTTTACTGCACAGACTGTCATTTCTGCCCCCTGCCCTTTGTCCATGCGTGCATCCTCTCTGCTGGAAACTACCCCCCTCACCCCTCATCCCCCGCATTTGCCTCCTAATGCTTACTCTTATTTTGAGCTCAGGTGTCACCTCCTCCAGGAAGTGTTCCTTGATACCTCTTCTCATCACACACACCCCTGTTCTGTGGTAGCACCTGTGGGATTACAATGGATTTTTTCTGAATTTGTCTCCCCCACCAGCCTCGAAGCTGCTGAGGGCAGCTACCAGGTTCTAGACATATTTTATCTGAGTATGGATAGATTTTTGAGGAAGGAGGGATGGAAGAAAGGCTCTTGAAGGATAGATTCTAGAATCATTTGGCTTTTAAATTTAATTTAATTTTTGGCTGCAAATTTGTAACAATCTGGCTTAATCTACAATTGAGTGGGTTTAAGGGAGTAGGAGGATGGGTGGTTGGCTCCATCAGAACCTTCTCTGATTAAAATCACAGGAAAGAAAGCTTTGGGAATAGTAATAATAATAATGGCAGCAAGATGGGCTTGCATCTGCATCCACCACCATTCTCAGCCAGAACCCCACAGACTGGAGCCCGAGGGAGTAGTGTGGGGAGAGCGCAGAGGCATCCTTCGTGAGCACCAGCTGTGTACAAGCGGGTACACAGCTGTCTGGGCGAATGCTCCTAAGAGTCCCGTGGAGGTGGAGTAGCTGAGCGTCAGACTGATGCCAAGCCGGGGTCTCAACCTGGCCTGGGTGTCTCCGAAGCCCCGGCCCTCCCCACTGCAAGCAGGCAGGGGGAATGGAGCCCTGGGGAGAGCACACGGGGAGAAGAGCGAAGGGCATTTCTGCGGCATCCAGTCAGGGCTGTGCCGCAGCCCTGAGGGTCTCCCCCAGTGTGGGCTAGTGCATCCGAACCCGGGCTGTCCTCCCAGCCACAAAGGAGCTGTGGGTTCCTGGGTGCCGGAGCTACAGCCCACTCAACCGCCTCTTGGTCCTGAGGGGGAAACTGAGGTCTGTTTGGGGAAGGGGGGTGTGGCTGACAGCCTGCTGAGTCTGTGCTCAAGCTGGGTTGAGACAACAGGTGTCCTGCCAGCCAGGGCCCCCTGTGACACCACACTGCCCCTCAGTTGACATTTCCTTTCCGTTCAAGGGGATTATGCAAATCCAAGGTGGTTAAGCTGCCACAGGGCACTATGGAAACGGGGCGCTGTGCTCTGTCTGCCCCTTCCTTCCAGCCAAGCAACAATGACACTGAGGCCAACTTTTCTGGCCAGACTTGTTAGGCTGAATCGCAGAGCATGTGTACAATTTAATTTGAACCTGGGCGGGCAGAGGGGAGAAGCCAGATTGATTACCAGAACAAATTTCAGAGCCAAGTCAGAAGTCCTCCCCCAAATACTGGGCCAGCTGCAGGGTGGGGGGGTGTTACAGATCTGTGTGTGTCAAAATGTCTATTGAAAAAATGTGATCTGCCCACTTGAGATAATTTACGTAGTGCCTGACTCTGCAGCTTCTACGCATTTCTTATAAATCAGTTTTTTATTTCTATTTTTATTTTATTTTAATTGATTCATTAATTAACCTGAATAAGCAACAACATGGACAACTGACCCTTGAACAACACAGGCTTGATTTGCGAGGGTCCACTTCTACGTGGATTTTTTTCACTAAATCCGTTCAGTACTACGACATCCAAGGTTGAATCCGTGGATGCGGAACCATGGATACGGAGGGTCACTGTGAAGTTATACGTGAATTTGCACTGCACGCAGGGTGAGCGCCCCTAACCCCGGCGTTGTTCAAGGGTCAGCTGTACATGGCACCCTCTTCTGAAGGTGGAAAAGGTAAAAAATCTTCTTTCTGCCTGTTACCCAGTCACTGAGTTTCTCTCCCTGGAGGGAATGCTCCCATTTGGGGTATGTCTTTCCAGATAGTCAGTGCATCCACATTTATGTACACATATCCTGTCCTTTTCTACAGCAGTTCGCAACTGTACTCTGCACTGTCTTGCCTGTCCCACCCCCCAACCCCCTTGTTTTTCACTTAGCAATACATCTTGGTTTGTTTCAGGGCTAACATTCCGTTATCTGGATGGGCTGTAATTTCCTTAGCTAGCGCCCTGTTGATGGACATTTAGGTTCCAATCTTCTTCCGTGACTCGCAGTGCCTCAGGGGGTATATACCTCTGCCTACTCCCACCCACGTGAGAGCCCGTCTCCGCTGCACTGTCCGAGACAGTAGCCACCAGCCACATGCTGTACTTACATTTCAGTGAATTTGAACTGGATAAAACCGAACTGCCAATTCCTCAGTCATGGTCCTGCTCGCCACATCGCCAGTGCTGAGAGTCCCGCGGGGCTGGCGGCTGCTGTGCTGGCCACGCAGCTCCAGGGCACGTCCGTGAGCAGGGACAGCGCTGCTCCACGTGGGAACTTCCTAGGCGGGAACTGTGAAGGTCTGTACATCGTAAGTGGTGAACGATATTGCCAGATCTCCCTCTGAAGAGGCTCTAGCTATTTACATTTGAGAGCACTTTTATTTCAGAACAACTTATGGAATATTGGGAAAAAAAGGAAGGTTCCCTGTGTACCAATTGCAAGGACGTTCTGTTTCCGTTGTCAGTGCCACGTTGCTGGAGTTGGGCGCTGCTGTTCCCGCCTGTCACTGGACCCCACTCTGGCTGTCTCCCCCGAGGCCTGGCCTCCTGCTGCCTTGCTGAGTCTGCTTCTCCCCAGCTTGAGGCCTCTTCCCTCCCCCCTCCCTCAGGTCCAGGGCTCCTCCACATCCCGACTCACAGCTGCATGTCTCAAGGGAGACAGCCCGTCTCCTCATCCACCCCTGTTGCCATGACACAGCCTCTACGGAAGACTCGGCATCCTGACTCTCTTCCACCCTCCTTCCCTTCGGTGAATGGGACCTCCACGTGCCAAATCCATGGCCATTGCCTAGTCCTCACCTTGCTTGAGCTGCCAGCTGACCTCTCAGCCGCACCGTGCACCCCGATGTTCCCTTCTTCTGAAGTGCTCGGCCCTTTGGCTTCTGAGACGCCACACCTGCTGTCTCTCTGATCGCTGCATCCCTGCCTCTTTGCAGCCTTGCCCTCCTTGCAGCATTTAACACTGGGTCGTCTTATTTTCCTCATTCTCTGCTTTTTTCCTGGGAGAGCTCATCCCCACTGTGGCCTGGATCAGCATCATTTGGGGAGTGATGGTCATGCATTTTAATTCCCATTTCCTTGATTACTTGGTAAGCGGGTCATCTTTTCATGGCTTCCGGCCGTCTGTATTCCTTATGAAAGCAGCTTAGAAGCAGAGCAGACACTGGACACAGGTTCCAGTCCAGACCACAGCCATGGCAGGTCCCTGTCCTCGCCCCCTCCAGGCCCTCCCCGGCCTCATCTCTCTCCACACCCTCTCAGCATCTGCAAAGTCACCACGCCGGACACCCACAACCCAGCCCACAGCCTGCATTCTTCTCCAGGACTCTCATCACCCCGCTCCTTCTTCTGTGGTCCCCAGGTTCCACTGAGAAGAGACAGTCTCTCATCACCACACTCCTCCCCATTCCTCCCCAACTCTGCACATCTCACCCCAGTGCCCAGGCATGGGGGTCAGCATGTGGCCAGTGCCTCATCTCCCTTCTGGGACATCGTTCTGCCACCTCCTCCCAACAGTCCTTCTCTTTTGAAGTTCGTGCTGTTACTCCCCTCTTCCTAAACCCATATACTCCTTCCTGTACTCTGGCCGCTCTGTGTTGTTTGGGGACTTTGATTCTCCCAGACTTTTCTGTCCGCTGCCCTGATGCCCACTTTGGGGCTTCCGCATCAAGATTGACAGCTGTCTTTGTCCCCATCTCATAGTTTCTTGACAAACCTCAGTGACTCTTTCTACTCTATTTTAGATGCCTACACACCTACCTTCACCGCCTGCAAATGAGCTTGACTGCAGCCTTCTACACGCCCACCTCCCTTTCTCCATCACATCTTGTGTGGCCACAGGTTTTTTGCCTCCTTCCTTTTCTCCCAATCCTTTGGTAAGATTTTTACCCCCATTCGTCTTCCTATCATGACCCACCACGCCAACTAAGCCATATCCGGTAACCTGGGGCCATGCTGCTTTGCCAGTTTCCAATCCTAAAGATACCTGGTGATCCTGCTGGGATGAATTGAGGGGATCATCCTCTCACTCAAACACCAATAACATTCGTGCCTCGTATGGAACTTCCTTCTGACTAATTCAGCCATGTGCCTGTCCCGCTTTCTTGGTCTGTGAGCTCCAGGACAGGAATGAGAGTGCTGTATCTGTTCTCCCTGTGCTCAGCCTGTGTTTGTGCAATAGCCCACGTTTGTTCACTTTGGTTGAAGAGACGTTTTCTGCTTTGGCAGTGACCACTCCATCACCGTGGGCTGATAATACTCAGATTTAAAAAGCAAGGTATCTATCCAGGGTAGGAAAAAATGACTAGAGAGAAAGAATAAAGGAGTCCGGGGGAAGCCATATATGCATTCAATGCCTTTTAATTTAATATGCCTTAAAAAAAATGGACATATGAGAGTCAGGTTGCAGGTAGAGGCGATTGCAAAATGGTTTCTCCTAAACTGCCGAGTTATATTCTGCCAGCATCCAGGTACTCTACTGTTAAAAAGGTTTATTTTGGTGGTGAAGGTACAGCTTGGTGTCGGGTGATGACCTTGGCCAAAAGAAGGGAAAACATTGCATCTATGCTGAAAGGAAAAAAATTGTTTGCCTTTTCGCCTGCAGACAAGAGAAGAGAGGGGAGACGGGAGGAGAGGCTTTCCTTATGCAGCTAGTCCTGGGCCACCCGCTTTGCGCTTTGATGCACTCATAGCAATAACCCAAGGCCCTGCTGCCAGGAAACAAGGAAGTGTGCTGTCACACAAGTTGATGCCAACACTCTGCTTGTGCAAATACTCAGGACCCAGTGCCAGGCTCTGCATCTTCTCTGCCAGGGGGAAGTGCAAGCACACGGTCACCTGTGTCTGAGGACCGAGAGGCTGGCTTCGGAGAAGGGCTTGTGGCAGCAGGGGAAAGGGAAGCCTGGCATTTTGGGTGAATGATAACTGCCTTAAGTGGTCAGTGAAGGTCCTCCCCTGAGGAGGGGCCGGTCTCTGAGGCCAAGACCCCACGATTAAGAGGTGATAGAGTCTAAGAGAGCACAAGTTCACTGGGCTCTTAGAGCCTGGACCCAGCAGGGCACTGAGGCTCCCAGCAGCAAAGCTGTGTGCGTTCCCCCCAGGCGCCCTGTCGACGGTGCTCCCCCCACCTGGCTCCCGGCAGTGGTGCCGGGCTTCCATTTCTGGCCCTGAGACCATTGATCCTTTAGGGTCCCCTGTGTCCTACTTGTGGGCACTCTCAGGCAGTACCTTCCTTTTCAATGCTCTCTTGGGAATAAAATAACACTTTCCAAAACCACAGCGTACAGAGGATTTCACTTCTGGAATGATGGAGACCGCCTGTGCTTCCTCTTCTCCATGTGCCCCTCCAGATCTGGTCTGCTGCCTGGGAGGCTGGCCCTCCAAGGACGGCACCACCCTGCTCCCCTGCCTTCTGGTTCTTGTTGGGTTCAGCCACGGGGGACGTCAGGTGGTCAGAGGCTTGAGCCGTCAGGGTGTTTCTTTCCTCTCCCTCTGCCAGGCCGTGGCTTTGGCAGAGGCCGCATTCCTGTGACTATAGCTCCGGCCAGGTTCTGGGGACTGTTCCTTCCCCTGCTCCTGCTAGCCCTTGAGCGCTCCAGCATGTTTATCCCCTGACCCTGCCCACACCTCTGTAAAGGACTTTCTTTAAGCTTCTCTTTTGAACCGCCTGTTTCTTGCTCTGTTAAACTAATTGCTCCAGGCCCTCTGTCCACCCGAATAAAGGCCAAACCATATCACATCACAGAGCGGTTCTCACGAGCCCCATGTTTTTTACGCATCGTGTTTATATATAGTTTTAAAGTGTAACTCCTTCCGTCAGTGGTTTCAACACAAGAAGCCTCCAGTTGGGTTCCTTTAGTCATTGGTCACAAGTTAACCTTCATAGGTCCTGCTAAGGATGGAAGAGAAGGCAGTAGGGAGACATTTTCCTTCTAAATTCACATTCAGGTCTTGGTCCTCTCCCCTTCTCTAACCTGTGTAACTCAGCAGCTTTCCTGTGTAAGAGGGCGTTCGTGCACTTACTACACGGGGTTCAGGCAAATCGCAATGCTTGGCTGGCTGTGCAGGCGTGGAGCCCCTCGGTGGTCGGCAGGCCCTTCCTGCAGACTCCCCTCCGACAGACGTGCACCTTTTCATCTCCTGGTAATGCTCTCATCCTTGGTCCTCTCTGTCCAAGGAAGAGGGGGTCTCTCCTGCTGGGTCCCCAGAGGCCCCACCTTTGGCTTCTGTGTGGCATCCAGGGACCCCCGAGTCCCGACTGAGCAGTCAGTCAGTGCTGCCTGGGAGCCCGGCTGAGCCCGCTGTGCCAGCACCACCCGGACTCGCTTTCCTGCACGTCTCAATTTGGGCTCTGCTCTCGCCCATCCCTCCATCTCCCCTAACTTCTAGAGAACCCTGTTTATACCGCTCCACCCTCCCTCCTTTAGGGTCATGCAGTCTCGGGTGTTGGGGCTGCTGACACCCACGGAGTGTGTAACGCAGCCTTGACTGTGGGGAGTCTCTGATGGTTCACACTTAAGGGAACCCGATTGTAGGACCACTCTCCCGTATTGTTAGGGCTAACTAACTTCAGACACGCCTGCTAACAGTGAAACCTGCTATCAGAATGCTCCAGAGGGAGGAGGCACAAAGCTCTCAATTTGGGGCCAAATTACAAGTTAGTAAGAAAAGTTGCTAATGAGCTCTGGAAACCTTGGTTAAGGGGCTGAAAAGGAAATATGTGAAACCAAAGAGGAAGGTGCCTGGTACTTGGCGGCCCACATTTACATCTTAATCCTTCCATCGAGGGTCTCACCTCAATTCACAATCTCATTTTCAGGAGGAAGTGGGAGGTTACTGTTTGCAACGCTGGAAGCAAAAAAACCCACAAATTACTACAGATGGTGGAGATATTTTTATTTTTTTCAGAGCAGCTGCAGCATTTACTGGTTGGAGTCTGGGCCACAGCTGCCCCTGTAGCTCCCTTCCTGTCCAAGAGAGGCATGGTGTCACTTCTGGGCAAACTGGTCTCCAGTCGAAGGAACAAGCAAAGGCCATCACATAAGGAGGCAGAGCTCTCCCTTACTGCCTGAAGGGTCTCTAACAAGCCCTCCCTGGAGAGAGCTCTGACAGTGTGCTTTCCATGAGGTCCAGCGGGAGGCGGGACTAGAGGTCAGGTTCAGGTGCAGGCTTCCTGCCCCTCACAGCCTCCGAGCCTTCCTGGGGCGGCAGCCGTTGTGCGGGATGGGGGTGTTGTCTGTGATTGAGATCACTTCCAGGCCCCCCATGGTCAGTCCCTTGATGGCAGACTGGAAGGAGAAGGAATAGCAGGATGGCACGGTCCCAGAAACGATGGCCCAGTGTGTCCAGACAGGGCTCGGAGAGGAACCGGTCGGGGGTGGGGGGGGGCGGCGTAGGGATGAGAAAGCTCACTGGCTCTGATATCTACAGTCCCAACGTGATGCCCTCACAGAGCTCTCCCTACCAACCCCTTCACCAAGCCCTCAACGCCGCCCACATCTCCAATCCCACCTGCCACGTCCCACCTTGCGCTTTACAATCTAAGAACAAAGACTGCTGTAAATCTCAACGCATCTTAAGCATTATGCTTTTGTAGTTTCCTCTGCCTGGAATGATCCCCCCACCCCCAATCCCATACGCATACCTGGTTAGTCCCTCGTCATTCTCAAAAAATCAGTAGAGATGTCACCTCTTTGGGGACACTTTCCTGATCACACCCAACAGGCTCCCAGCACCCTGGGCACAAGCTTTACCACTGCACTCACTAGTCTGTACTGAGGGACCCATTTGTGACAGTCCCCCAGGGGCCACCTTTCTGTTCCCAGTGCCTGGCACACAGCAGGCACTCCGTAAGTGTCTGATGAATTGAAACTAAGGGATCAGGGCTTGCTTTGAGAAGCTTAGTAGATTAGAGGCAATGGAAAGAAACTTCAAGCCGTTAGGGAAATCCACTACAGGGTCCACTCTCCCTCCTCTGCTCTCACCCCCGTTTCTCTCACTAACTGAAGAAGCAAGCACACATGCTGGGCTGTGAAGAAGCGAGGTCACTTACCAAGCGCCCTGGCCCCAGGCCTTTCACCACAACTCGGACGTGGGTCACACCCTTCCCGGTAGCTTTCTGGAGAGAAGCAGCAAGTGGTTAGTACTCTGAGAGAGAAGTGCGACATCCAAGCCCTTTGCTACTGCCACCTGGAGCAACAGGGTTATGAGCTCCATGGAACAAGTACCCACATATGTAAACAGGCAGAAGACACGGAAGGAAGCAAAGAGCAGATGGCCGAGGTGCAGGACAGACACCAGCAGTCAGCTGGGATCTCTTTCTGCCCAGGACAGCACTGCCACCTAGTGGAGACTTCTAAATATCGCTCAGATTTTCCCCAGGTGGATAAATGCAGAATTTCAGACCATAAGGTGCCCTGGACTCCAAGGCTAAGCCTCAGTACCCTCTTAGAAAGTGTTATCTTATCATTTTAATCTTTAGTTATAGTTAAAATTTTCTTTCTTGTTTATAAAGGTAGTTTATTGCAGAAAGTCTGGAAAACACACAGGTCACTCAACCCACCATGCAGAAGCCACCGTTAACACTGACATATTTCTTTTAAGGGTATAAACCTGCCCATTGGTGGCCATTTAGTATGTTTTGATGATCACTGATACATAGCAATCAGTATTTTGGGGCATCAAGCTTTGTCTGAAGGTCAAGGTTTTCCTTCCAGAGATACTCCTGGTTTGGCAGTGAACCTTTGTGAGGCCTGTGTGGTAGCAGACAGTGCCCAGGCCCTGGTCCCAGACCTGGTGGGGTCACTTCAGAGAACTGGACTGGCTGCATGGCTCTGAGCAAGCCACACACCCTGAATCCCAAATGACTCTTAAAAATGTGGGCAATACCGAGGGTCTTCTGAGGATTCAAGATAATGAACGTAAAGTGTCTGGCGTATAGTAGATACTGAATAAATACACCAGCTGCAGCTCACTGCCACCTTGCTTCTAGAAAGGTCCGCAACAGTTCACGCTCCCTCTGGTACTGCAGGAGAGTCTTCACATGCCACCCCTCCTCCAGATGGACCGTTACCACAACCACACCCCACCCACCGCACTGGTCTTTAAATCCAGGAGGCTTCGGTGAGCCTTCAGCACCTGGCTCCTGCCTCTTCTAGAATGAACCGAGTGTTTCACTTCTACTGAAGCTGAGAGAAAGAGAAAAGAGAAGCCTTTTCACACACACCTCTTCAAACCACCCCCAATGTTAGGGTAGCCGCCTCAAGGACAATTTTCCTGCCAGTGATCAGCCATGCAGAAAGTGGAGCCCAGCAGAGGGAGCCGGAAGGAACACACACTTACCACCGCGGCAGCTATGCCCGCTGTTTGCGCTGCAATGCCCGTGCCCTTCTTGGCATTCTGAAACCCCTCCGTGCCACAGGAAGCGCGGGCAAGGGGCTGGTGGGCGGCAGAGACTACCTGGATCTGTGTGCTGGGAAAGGAGGGGAGGTGTACAGAATATAATGGCTCTTCAGGGGAGTAAGAGAGCGCTAACCCATGCCCAGACAAGCCCGAGTGTGAAAGAAAAAGACCGTTAGCTGCTTTCACTCTGAGCTTATCAGATGAGTGTTTTTTGAACTCCTGTAGGAGGTGCCAGGAAAGGTCAGAATCAACCCCTAAACCTCACTAAAAACTGACAAGTCGTATAATCTAAAGACAGCCATTATGCATGGAATGTTTGGGCTCCGCCCCCTAAATCCATGTTGAAATTCTAACCCCTAATGTGAAGGTATTGGGAGGTGGGGCCATTGGGAGATGATTAGGTCATGAGGGTGGAGCCCTTATAAACTGGATTAGTGCCTTATAAAAGGGACCCCAGAGAGCTCCCTCTTCCAGCATGTGAGGACACAACGAGAAGCCAGCCATCTGCAACTTGGAAGAGCTGTCACTAGAACCCGATCCTGCTGGCACACTGATCTCTGACTTGCAGCCTCAGAACTGTGAGAAATAAATGCTGTTTAAGCCACCCAGTTTGTGGTATTTTGTTATAGTGGTCTGAGCTGACTAACAGGAGCTCCATAATCTGAGGGTGCTAAGTGTCATCCAGAGGAAAGGTGGCATATTTTCCTCCTAGTATCTTCCCTGTAGCCAGTGTTTTAAATTAGATTCAGGGTCCTTTCTGGCTTCTTTTTTTTCCCCTAAGAAATCAGATTTTCACATCAGGTAATTTTTAATGATTTTTCATTGGTAAAGTTTCAAATATACACAAGAGTGGATAGAATAATGTCTGAACTCCCATGGACTCACCATTCAGCTTCAACAATTATTAACTCATATCCAATTTGGTTTCACCTATAAACCCTGTTTCTACTCCCCTCTATCCCCTAACTAATGGATTATTTTGAAGCAAATCTTAGACCCATCATTTCATCTGTAAATATTTCAGTATATATCTCTAAAAGATAAGGACTCTTTAACAAGTTAAATTAAAATTAAGAATAACTTCAAGAAATCCTTAGACATGCTTTCCATTTCCCTCTTGATCACTGCCCAGTCTCCTGGTCTGAAGAGCTCCCTGAGAACTCACCACAGAGGGAAGTGGAGAGTGGTTATGGGGAGACCTGCTGGAGCTGGCCCTGGGCTCAGGCCACTTGCTGTTGGCCTGGCTACGGCTGCCATTTCCCTACCAGGGCTTCTTGGGTTTTCTACACTGAACAGAGTAGAAATAGACAAGAGAATGGCTTGTCCCTGAGACAACCTCAACAGAGATCTACAGAGTGGGCCACAGACCTTTAGAAAAGCAAACGAACAAAGAGAGCTTACCTGTGTCCTTAGCAGCCTGAGAAGAGAGGAAAATCCAGGGGCTCTCATTCCGAGCTTACCAGATGAAAGCTGAAATGCATCCTATGGCACCTCGCCTGTGCCTACCCTCTAGCCCTGACTACCAACAGTCTCTTGTATTGTTCTCTAAATTGCTTCATAGGCGACTGTTGACCAAACACCAATCCCATCTCCAAGTGGGGGCTGGTGTGCAAAGATGTTACTGACGTCAGCAAGGTTTCCGTTGCCAACACACAGTTGGGAACTTACCCAGCACTGTCTGAAAGCCACACAGAACGCTAGTCTTCCAACCTTGTGCAGCCCTACAAAGGCAGAGGTCGGTGCACGGTGGCCCAAAGCGAGTACTTTAAAGCAACTCTTATTTGGAGGTTTCCATTTTGCTTAGTTTGTTAGTAAATCATATATTCTGAAATAATCTCTCTCATTTATTAATCACCCATCCCCAGTACTAACACTTAACAAATACTTTCACAGAGGGACTTTCTGGCCCTAAAATATACTTTTCTCCAACTCTTGAGCAGAACCAGGAAATACAATTCCCAAGGACAGCAATGAAATCTTATGAATGTGATATGCCTAACCTAGTTCACATTTTCATGAAATCTGAATAAACTATATAAAGAGAGAGGTGGTCTCCCCAAACCAGGAGGGAGCCCGGGGGACCTCTGCATCAGCGTCTGCGTGCAGAACGTGGCAGCCTGACTTGCCCGCCCCCTCTGAAGGGGAAAGAAGCCCACTCTAGCCCTACCAGGTGCTCCCTTCCCTGCTTACTTGTTGTACGATGCTTTGATGTGTGCGATTGGGATCTCCTCAAATTTCTTTCCTGCCCACCTCAGAGAGCTCTCTTGTCCTGGAATTGGAGGGTAAATGCTGCAATTAGAAGAAAAATTTTAGGTAAGGTTGTCCTGATTTTTTTTTTTTTAATTAAAAACAAAATTACAAGGTTTAAAAAAAGCCAACAGTACAAACTCATAATAAAAGACAGCAGCTCTCTGCCTCAACCTGCTCCTGAGGTCACTGCCCCCAACCCTTCTGGCGCTGCTGCCACATCTGTGAACACGGTGCTTCAGCAGCCGTTTCCTGAGTTGTTGACTCTAGACACAGCTAGTGACTTTCTGCTGGGAGGAAAGAGAATTTAATCCATGCTCCCCATCTTTCCCTGTCCCTTCTAGTATAATCAGATCACTCTTTCCAGTCCTCTATAAGCTACTCTTTCTGCATTTAAAAAAATAAAGTCGAACCTCTATTTCTTGTTTTATCAACCACAGATATCTTGACTATATTATTGTTCGTTTGTACAAACAATATGATTTTTCATATCATATTGATATGACAAAATTATCTTAATAAAAAAAGACAAAATTATCTTAATAATACTTATAAAAATCATTATTATAAAAAAAAAATCCAGTATTCCCTGGAATAGAGGTCAGCAAACTTTTTCTGTAAAGGGCCAGATAGTAAATATTTTAGGTTTTGCTGGCCGTAAAGTTTCTGTTGCAACTACTCAACTTTGTCACTGTGGTGCAAAAACAGCTACAGACAACAGTAAGTTAATAGGTGTGACTACTGTCCAATAAAAAACAGGAAACTGGCCAGATCTGGGTAGGGGCCAACTTGCCAAGCCCTATCCTAGACCAGCGGCTGTCCATGCTGGCTGAACAGCTGGATCATGTGATTCTTGCTTACACTCCACCCCAGACTTCTGGATGGGGCCTGAGAATCCATTTCTGAAGTAGCCCAAGTGAGTCAGAATGTGAACTCAGGGTTTAGCACACTGGCCTAGACATCACGTCGAGTTCAAGACCCCTCTCTATCTCAGTCCGATCTGTCCTCTGGCTGTCTCTCGGTCAGGACTCTTCATTTTCAGGTGGAGAAACTGAGTACAAATAGGGGAACAGGGTTAACAAGGGAAGCCAGGCCTTGGGTCGACGGGCTCTACCCTGGTTCAGAGCTCTGCTCACCACCTGCGCTTTTTTTTTATTCTAGACTCGAGCAAACCTGCTGCTGCACCCTGCCTACATGTACAGATCAGATCAGTGTTTGTACCCCCTCAGCCACCTGAACTACAATGGGTTCTGATTTAGAGAATACACTATTATCTGAGCATTATCCTCCTGACTGGCTTTCCTAGAGAGATTTAAAAAAAACAAAACAGTAGCACAGTGGTATTCAAGAGCTGCAAGTGTATTCTTTCCTGCTTGGCCTGATCTTAGAGATGATTTAGCATCTCAGCAGGTTGCCAGCTTATCAGCCTGCACTGAGGTAGAATGTGGACGAGGCTCTGAGATGACATTCATATTTAAAACATTACCATTTCCCCATTGATAATTTCCCCTATGGACTTGTGGGTCAAAAACTTAAGCCTTCTAAAGTCTGAACATACCAGCATAATGCCTTTTATATAGGCCAAGATTTTTGAACTAGGAAGGATTTGGAGCTTGAACCATTTAACTGAAGGCGCAGACAAGATCAAGCTTTTAAGCCTCCCAGGTCCAATGTACAAACGAACAAGTGGTTCACCCCGAGGCAGCCCAGAAACAGGAAGGACAAAGCTTTCTGGCGCTGGTCTGCTGCCTCTTCATACCATCCTCAAACCAGGCCCGCGCACACGGCATCTCTTGCAAATGGCTGACGAGGACTGAAAATAGCCTGCACAGTTGGGTAGAGAAAAATACACAGTAGTGCAGTAGTACCTACTGTCTGTCTCTCTCTCTGTCACAGTTTCTTGACCTCAGTACTACTGACATTTTGGGCAAGAGAATTCTCTGAGGGGGGGCTGTCCTGCACACTGTGGGGTGTTTAGCAACATCCCTGGCCTCTACCCAACTAGACATTGTCCCTCAAGTTGTGACAACCAAAAATGTCTTCAAACATCGCTAAAAGTCCCCTTGGAGGCACAGCCGCCCCAGGCTGAGAACCGCTGCTTTACTTTAATGACTTCTAACATCCAGTGGGCCCTCATTGCTGGCAATCATACAGCGCATCCACAGTTCAATTACCCTTTCACTGTCCTGGATGACTATTTTGTACCGTCTTTTATCCCCTCAGACCTCCAACTCCTTCCTGCTTCCTCACTGCCCGCTGATGACCTTCACAGAGAAATAGAAGCAATCAGAGGCTCTTCCAGCTCCCACTACCAAACATCTGTGCCCACAGTCTCTGCCTTCTCTCCTGTTATGATGCTCCACTTGTGTGTTAGCCCCTCAAGGACAGCAGTCCGGCATCCTCATTCTTTCCCCTCTCTACTGCATCATTCCCATCAGCAAAACATGTGGTCATTTCCCCAACCTAAAAACAAACAAAAACCTCTTGATCCTAAAGCCTCCTTTAGCACCTGCCCATTTCTATATTCCCTCTCAAAGAAATGACCATACCTGCTGTTTCTTCCTGTCTTCTATTCTCCTTGAACCCATGCCACTCAGACCTTAGCCCCTCATACCTCCACCAAAAATGCTCTAGTCAAGGTCACCAACCAACTCACAATGTTAAGTCCAATAAGCAATTCTGTCATCAGTCTATGGACCTATCATATCAGTAGCATTTGATATAGCTAATCTCTCTGCCTTTGAACCACATTAAAAAAAAAACAGAACCCTCCAGGTTTTCTTAGTACTTCTCTGGAGGTTTCTTCTTTCTCTTTTGCTGATCTTTCCTCATCTCCCAAATCTCTAAATGCCAGAGGCTCCAGGGTTCTGTCCTTGGACCTCTTCTTCTCTTTGTTTACCCTTTCTCTCTTGATGATCTTGTATCTTATGGTTTTAAATATCATCTAGGGACTTCCCTGGTGGTCCAGTGGTTAGGACTCGGTGCTCTCACTGCCAGGGGGCCCTGGGTTCGATCCCTGGTCGGGGAACTAAAATCCCATAAGCCTTGTGGCAAAAAAAACCCAAAACAAACAAAAAATCATCTATATGATGAGTCTTCCAAATGTATACCTCTAGCCCAGATCTGTCCCCTGAACTCCATTTCTAATAGTCAATATTGTATCTCCACTTGGATGTTAATGAAGCATCTCAAACTTAACCACCCAAATCCAAGCTCCTGCAGTCTCCCCCGTCTTCATGACAACTCTGTCTTTCCAGTTGTTTAGGCCAAAGATTTTAGAGTGCTCCTTCAGTCCTCTCCTTTTTGCACATCTTACATGAACAAATCCTGTTGGTCATCTTCTATGTGTATCAGTCTGACCATTTATACTACCTCCACAGCTGCTACTCTGGTCCAGGCCAGCATCATTTCTCACCTAGATTACTTGAGTAGTTTTTTAGCTGCTTAGAAGACTTCTCCCACCTTCCATCCTCGCTTCCCTACAGTTCAATCTCAACACAGTGGCCAAAGGGACCCTTTAAGATGTAAGCAGGATCATGTCAATCCTCCGTTCAGAATTCTCCAGTGACTTCCCACTTCACTCAGAGAATAAGCTGAAGTCCTCACGATGGCCCACAAGGCCGACAGGATATAGCCCTGCATGCCTGCTGCACCTCTTTGCCCTCCTGCCCCCACCTCCTGTTTGTTTTTTTTTTTTTAACTTTGGGTGTATTTATTTATTTATGGCTGTGTTGGGTCTTCGTTTCTGTGCGAGGGCTTTCTCTAGTTGCAGCAAGTGGGGGCCACTCTTTATCGCGGTGCGCGGGCCTCTCACTATCGCGGCCTCTCTTGTCGCGGAGCACAGGCTCCAGACGCGCAGGCTCAGTAGTTGTGGCTCACGGGCCTAGTTGCTCCGCGGCATGTGGGATCTTCCCAGACCAGGGCTCGAACCCATATCCCCTGCATTGGCAGGCAGATTCTCAACCACTGCGCCACCAGGGAAGCCCCCACCTCCTGTTTTTAATCACTCCACGTTGGCCTTCTTGCTGCTGCTCTCAGACACTAGACACACTCCTACAATCTGTCGTACTTGTTTTTCTTGTTTTCTATATACTGTCCCCTATCCACTCGAATTTAAGTTCTATGGGGGCAGGGACTTTTGTGTGTTTGGTCACCGATGCATCCCCAACACCTTGAACAGTGCCTGACATTGCTGAGTGACTGTAACAGAATCTTGGCTTAAATTCCTTTGGCAGCTCCCCACTGCCTACAGTGGGGACTGCGTAAAAGCCCCAGTGTTACAGATAAGACCCTCAGCATTCGGATTCCTTCTCACCCTGCTGGCCTCATCTGCCATCACACATACACTTGAATACACTGCGTTCTTTCACAATGCATGCCTTACACAGACTGTTAGTTTGCCTAAAACGACCTTTCATCTTTTCCAGCTGAACTCCCATTCAGTTCAGTTCTTAGCTTCACATTATTTTCTTGGCACTCTTGCCTGATTTCCTCTGGAGTCAGACACTCTTTCATACTTCAAAACAACCATCTCTTACCTCCAATATACCACTGGTCAGATTATGGTGAAAACATTTGTATGTTTGTCTTCCGTGGTAGACTGTGAACTACTTGTGGGGAGGAATGATCTTCTGCATTTGTATCCCCAGCACCTAGCACGGTGCCTGGCACCAAGCAGGTTCTTAGAAAAGGTTTGTTAAATACAGTGAAGTACAAGTAGCACAAAGAGGCAGTGGCACTGTGGAAAGCAAGTTGCCAGTCGCTGGGGCTAAGCACAAAAACCACCCTGGACCTTAGACCAACTCAAAAAAGTGCATAATAACTTACACCCTAGTGTAGCCACCCATCCCCGCCCCCTTTTGTGTCCGAGACCCAGGGAAGGTTGTTAGTCTGACGTGATCCCAGAGGGAAACAAAGGTGATATTTACTATACAACTTCGACGTTCACTCATTCATTCATCAAATGTTCATGAGCATTCATTTTGTGCCAAAGCTCATCTCATTTGATCCTTACAACCTCTTCCGGCGTTATTTCCACTTTTAGACGAAAAAGCTGAGGCTCAAAGATTAATCTGCATAAGGTCCCGCAGATGGCAAGTGACAAAGAGTTGGGAATTCACTGGTTCTCTGACTCTGGAGGGTGGTGCCAGTCTCCCGAGAGCTGGACCTAAGTGGCCCTCACCTGAAGCTGCTGCGGCTCGGAGCTGGCGCCGGAGCCTTCGCCTTCTCAACTTCCGGCTTGGCCGCTGCGTCTTGCATCTGCTGGGCGCTAGTGTGGATGGTGGGGGCCGGCACTCCGGCCACGGCGACCCTGTGGAGAAGGAAAGCTCGGTGAGGTCCAGGCCTAACCGAGTCCTAACTGGAGTCCAGATGTCTCATGGGACACGGGCAGGAGCGAATTCCCGCGGGTGGCCGTAGGCTCGGAGGGAATAATCATTCTTACCTGGTCGTCGGTGGCCAAACCCATAACCGCAAGAGCCAAGACCCCGCGTTTCTTACAACCTGCATGACTTGAGTTGACCCCAGTCAGCTCCCGTCCGCGGCGACCGCGGAGCTTGGCGGGGCTGGAGCGGAGCCAGCACCACGAGCGCTTGTGGGGGAGGGTGAAGAGGAAAAGTCACCTGATTCCTTTTTATAACATACATTAAAGATTTTTCTTCCCATTTAAATAATGTATAATAACTATCGTTGAGAGTGGCCACTGGGAATCCTCCCCCCTTTTCCTAGTTTTCTAACATGAGATCTTCGCCCACCCCTCCGTATTGGAATGGTTCGTTCTACTAGTTCCGGGGAACCTAGCTCTTCCCGTCATGCTGTGCCCGCGCTGCCTTGTGGGAATATAGGATTGGCCCAGGACCTCGCTGGAAGCCGCGGTACCTTGTGGGAAGGTTGACAGATGGCGGCGCCCGTAAGGCTGACTGTATTAGGGGTGGCGAGGGGCTGGCGGCGGTTCGAGGGCCCCTGGACCCGTAGACTGGGTTCTCGCAGTTTGGCCCTTGCGGCCGCACCCTCGAGCAGCGCGTCTCCATGGCGCTTGCTGGGCGCGTTGTGCCTGCAGCGACCACCGCTGGTCTCGAAGTCGCTGACCCCATTGCAGGAAGAGATGAAGGCTCTGCTACAGCAGGTGGGATTGAGGTGCGGGTCGTCGCTTCTAGGTGCAGTTGGGGAAGCAGTAGAGGCACGCTGACTTGCGTTTGATCCCGATTCCGCCACCAATTAGTTTGTGTGACTTTGGGCAAGTTATTTCACTGCTGTGAGCTTCAGTATACTTACCTGCAAAATAGTGCCTACCTTACTGGGTTGTTGTGGTACGTAGTACGCGTTCAATAAAAGGTACTTCGTTTTCATTGATCTTTTCTGTTGTTACCGTCGGCAACTCTTTGGAGATGCTCTCCTTTTTCAGTCAATATACTGGGGATACGGTGGTGAACAAGAGGGATGTAGGCCTTATCATAGGTAGTTGACAGTTTAGAGAGGAGAAAGTCTTTGTTATGTGATGAGCATAAGGAAAAGGCAATGGGTACATCCGTAAGATGTCTGTGATAAAGTCTGTTTGTGTGAGGGGCAAGTGAAGAGACATGGGCAAAAACGGTGTAGTGGCTATGAGGATCTTAAATCCCCATAGATAGTGATTAAAGGATATTATGTTTCCCCAGAACCTGAGACGTTTTTGTCTTGGCTACTGAGAGATAAAAACTTCACTTCTGTGCTTTTTACTTGGCTTATTACTTTGCAAACATTTTATTAATCGCTTTATAGATAATCATATAGGACACACTTTGTACAGACACTGCTAAGTGCTAGTCATGCAGTGGTGAATGAGACAGACATAGCTCTGGTTCTCAGAGCACTTCAATTTGGTGGAGGGGGCATCAGTCAGTAACCAAATAACCACGTGATTATGGAATTGAAGTCTCTGGTAAGTGTTGTAAAGGAAAACACAGGATACTGTAATAGTGTTTAACAGGGACATTAATTTGATTTTAATGGGAGGTGTCATAGAATATCTTTCTTAAGAAAGTGATATTTAAAAAAAAAAAGAAAGTGATATTTAAATTGAGATCTGAAGGATGAGTAGGAATCTCCCAGGAGAGCATGAGGGAAAACATTCTAGGAAGAAGGAATAGCATCTGTAAACTCCCTGAAGCAGGAAAGTTCATGGTGAGATTCTGATCAAAGACTGGCCTGACTGGAGGGAGGTAAGTGGGCAGGCAATGCCTGTCCTAGTACTCTGTTCTTTGTGGCAGTCTTGACCTCCAAACACATTCTAATGTTTTAGCAAATATAACTCAAGCCCAAAGTGCAGGTGATCTTTTTTTCTCTGTTTTCTCTGTGGTGTTTTGGTTGTATGCCTGTTGGGTGGTAAACTTCTGAGTCTGTCAAGTGCACTGTAACTCTGTTTTATTTTGTTTTTTTTGTCCTTTTAATTTTCCCAGTTTGGGGTAGATTTTTGCTCTTTTAATTTTCCCAGATCGAGGTAGAGAGAAGCTTGTATTCAGACCATGAGCTTCGTGCTTTGGATGAAGCCCAGCAACTGGCAAAGAAGAAAAGCGACCTTTATGGTGAAGAGGAAGATGAGAGGAATATATTGCTGTTACAGGATTTGGAAGACATGTGGGAGCAGAAATTCCTACAGTTCAAACCTGGAGCTCGAATAACAGGTTTGTGGTCTTTTCAGGCCAGTTAGAGGTAGAAAAGGGGGGTATTCTGGTTCCCAAACAAAGGATTCTTGCTTAACCCCTGCTTGTGATTTAAGTAACAAATAATTTCAAATGATAGAACTTCTTTCACGTGGGAGAAAAAGAAATTCTTTTCCCTGTTCCTCACATCCACCCTAATATAATTTTTTCAAGGTCTATGTTATTTTTGAGTGGGATGTAAGGGTATTGGGATAGCCTTATCTGTCTCAGTTAAGCCTCAGGAATGTTATCTGGGTTTAACTCCTAGTTTGGGACTAAGAGTGGGGGAAATTAAGTGTTTCCCACTAGTTTCCTGTATTTTATCTGAAATCCCTCCCAAAGCAGGGCATTGAGTTCTTTTATTCTTATTTCACGATAAAGACTGAAGAACAGAGAAAGTAGGGGCTGGTTAAGTCGGTAACAGTGTCAAGACCAATGAAATAGTAGTGTCTGGGTATTGCTTCTTTTCCAAAGGCTCAAAGTACTTTGTGTTTGGCTTTTCAAAGGAGGAGTTCAGCTTTTGGTTTCTTCTTGTTAAATTTTAGTTTCCTCAAGATTGTGAGACTCTGTCCTGAGAGAGGTCAGGGTTAAAGAGACGGGTCAGGGTTCTGATTTGATTATAAGTTCTTTGAGGGCAGAGGTTGTGGCTCTACCTTAAAGGAGGACTCTAAAACTCTAATCTTCTTGGTTCTGGCAGAACACGGTTCTCTTGTCTCCTGTGACCCCCTCTTTTCTTCACAGAAGCCGATGTAAAGAATGACCGAACCTCACTGCACCGGAAGCTAGACAGGAACCTCATTCTGTTGATCAAAGAGAAGCTTGGAGACCAGGATGTTTGGATGCTGCCCCAGGCAGAGTGGCAGCCCGGGGAGACCCTCCGCCGAACAGCTGAACGAACCCTGGCCACACTCTCAGGTGAGTTCTCTGCCTCCCTCTAAACCCCACAAGACACACTTCAGACTCAGCCTGAGGATTTGCAGGCTGACTGTGGGCCTGGCTTTAAGGGTAGGAGGTTGGAAGGTTAATGGAAACTTTGATATTTATAAAATTTCAGCTAGAAAAAAATCTTAGATCAAGTGAGAGTCTTTGTGCCACTGAGATTTTTTTTTGTTTTTAATATTTATTTTGGCTGCGCTGGGTCTCAGTTGTGGCACGTGGGATCTTTAGTTGTGGCATGAGGGCTTCTTAGTTGCGGCATACAGACTTCTTAGTTGCAGCACGCATGTGGGACCTAGCTCCCTGACCAGGGATCGAACCCAGGCCCCCAGCGTTGGGAGCGGGGAGTCTTACCCACTGGACCACCAGCGAAGTCCCAGCACTGAGATTTTTAAATTTTATTTTTATTTTATTTCTTTTAAACTATTTTCTTTTCTTTTTTTTAAAATAACACATTGGTTTTATTGATGGCAGAAGAAAAAATTCTTTCACTTGTAAAAGGTAGTTGCTTTATCTGACTCCATATTTTTTCCCATTCTTTGTATGGGTTGATTTTTTTTTTCCCCTAAAATCTGTTTTTTCATTCTCCAAATAATAATATCCACAGTGGCTGCATTTTATTCTAAAGGGAAAGTAGGAGGTCTAGTCACTGGCTTGTTTCTTCACAAAGATTCTTGTCATACTCGTTCTGAGCCTGGGGAGGTTGGTAAAGCTGCTGGGTTGGCTGAGTGGATCGTCCTGGCTGGCCATCATCTCCTCTACAAGGCTCAAGAGTTTGGCTGTAGATGCTGTCTTCCTCCCATCTCCCTATTTGAATGGGCCTGATGTTGTTTAGAAGCGGCTTCTTCATAGTTCCTGTACTCAATGAATTAACAACTGCTGTCATACCTGAAGGATGGAGAGTTTCCGCTTCTGATCACTAAAACTTGTCTTCCCAACAGAGTGCAAAACATTCACCTCCTGGTTTCTACAGTTTTGCATTCTCCGTAGGAATATGTGATTCTAGTACTTTTTTTTGGTTTAATTGGCCCAGATCTTCTTTGGGGCCCAGTATTGTAAAATATTTTGTCATTATAGGGTGTAGCTATGAGGGGTCCTGTTGGCTTAATAGGTCCTACTCGCCTTCCCTTCAGGCATTTCTGTCTCTCCACTCAACACCAGTGATACTATTTGTTCCAGTGGGATTCTGGTAATTAATACTTACATTAAAAGGTGCTTCAGTTTTTACGACACTGAAAGCTTCATTATTTATTGTTCATGGTTTCTTGTCATAAAAATGATCAGGATTAGCTGTTTGGTTTTCTCTCTTTTTTAAAAAAATTAATTAATTAATTAATTTTTTGGCTGCATTGGGTCTTCGTTGCTGTGCGTGGGCTTTCTCTAGTTGCGGTGAGCAGGGGCTACTCTTCATTGTGGTGTGCGGGCTTCTCATTGCGGTGGCTTCTCTTGTTGTGGAGCACGGGCTCTAGGCACGCGGGCTCAGTAGTTGTGGCACGTGGGGTCAGTAGTTGTGGCACATGGGCTTAGTTGCTCTGCGGCATGTGGGATCTTCCCAGACCAGGGCTCGAACCTGTGTCCCCTGCATTGGCAGGTGGATTCTTAACCACTATGCCACCAGGGAAGTCCCTGGTTTTCTCTTTTCCTACATTTTTTTTTTTTAAACATCTTTATTGGCGTATAATTGCTTTACAATGGTGTTAGTTTCTGCTTTATAACAAAGTGAATCAGTTATACATATACTTATGTTCCCATATCTCTTCCCTCTTGCATCTCCCTCCCTCCCACCCTCCCTGTTTTCCTACATTTTTGATTCTTATAATTTATGGATTCTTCAGGAAGTGGATTTTTTTTTTTTTGTGCCTCTGGATAGTATGAATCTTTTGCTTTGCACAGTTACTCCCCTCCTCCTTTTTTTTTTTAAGCAGCATTGTTGTGCTAAGAACTTAGATGATATGGAATTTCTTTAGTTCTGTCGCATCTGGAATATGGTCTGTCCACACTTGATTTTCTCCTCAGCTCATACTTCAGATCCTGAAGAAGTACTCAGTTTTGCAGAACCTGTTTCTAGGTAACCCACTGCCTTCTAAAATTGACTTTGAATTTTGGGTCTCTTTGAAAATGAGGTTTTTCATTTCTTGGCCATCTGGTATCATCTTGAGGAAGATACCATGGTTGGTTATCATCTTTTGCTCCATTTTGTTCAGTATTTGACAATCCGTGTTATCCCTGACAGACCTGTGATTTAGGTTCTACCGCAGAGCCCAGTGCAGAGGCAGCCAACTGAAAAACACCCAGCCTTTCTATGAAAGAGGCTTGTTTGTTTAACATAAAGCATCGGCCTGGGGGAACAGGCATCCAATTCAGCACACACCTAGGGGCCTGTGGAAGTATCCTGCGGGGACAGAGGCTGGCAGATGCCGTCCCTGTGCTCTCCCTCACCCCCCCAGAGATTTTAGAATTTATTACATTTAAAATTGATGCTCCTGCCAATCTCTCAGCCTGCTTCTCTTTTTGTCCTTGCAGGCTTGCTTATTGGCATGACCACTTACCCATTCACCCAACTAGAAACCTCAGAGTTATCCTTGACCTCATTCCAACATCCATAAGTTCTTGAGTCCTATCTGGTCTGTTCTAAATAGTCCCCTCTTTATTCCTGCAGCTTTTCTGGGAGGCTTTTCACTTCTCACTAGTCCAGATTTTCTCAGCCTTGGCACTATTGAAATTTGAGGCGGGATAATTCTTTGTGGGGGCTTCTGTGCCTTGTAGGATGTTTAGCAATGTCTCTGGCCTCTACCTGCTAGATGCCAGTAGCACTAACCCATCCGCACTCCCACTAGCGTGACAGCCAAAAATGTCTCTCGACACTGCCAGACATTACGTGGGGAGTGGAATCACTGTGGTTGAGAACCGCTACACTGGACTATTGAGGTAGATGCCAAGTGAGTTCCCCCTTGCTTTTGTGTTGTCCTCTTCAGTGCTGCCAGAATGAGCCTTCTAAAATACAAATCCCTTGTCACTTCTCTGCCTCAAATTCTTGAAAGATTCCCCATAAAAGCAGACTTTCAAGCAGGGCCTACAAATCCTTTTTGCTTTGGTCCCGAGCTCATCAGTCTTCCATCTTGCCACTCATTAATGTATATTCCAAGTTCTAACCTAGCAAACCTTTTGCATCCTGTGAATAATGTGGTTTTTCATACATCCCTGTTTTGGAACCTGCTGGTCCCTGACTGGAATGCTTTACTCCTCCCTAGTCTGACTGCACAGTACATCCTACCTTCTGTGGTGGAACCTTCTGGGTAGAGAGAGCTGCTCCTCCCTCTAGGCTCCCGTAGCACTTGTGTGTGCCCTTACTCAGTTTATGCAGCAAACATTTACTCTCTGCCTACGATTTGCTGGACACTCTCCAGGCAGTGGGGTCACAGTGATGAACAGAACGCTACCTGTGCTTCCTGGGAGCTTATGTCCTAGTGGAGAAGACGCTCTTCACGTATTCCATTGCCGTTTAATTGTTTATTAACACGTTGTCCCTCCCCAGCCAGAGTTCTGACTCCCTTGAAAATACAGGTACTATCTATTCCTCTCAGTCATCCCAGCTCTCAGCAAAGTATCTGGCACATAGTAGGTACTTACTGAATGTTTATTGAGTAAATGATCTGGTTGTATAAGTGCACAGCCACTTTTCTGGCTCTGCCACCAGCGTAAGTACCTGCTAACGAAACGTCAGCAGCCAGTGTGCACCCCCTTGATCCTTTCCCGAGAGCGACCTGTGTGGCCTGCAGGAGAGGGAGCAAGACAGAATGGAATGGGAGGGGACTTTGCTGCGTTCTCGGTTTCCTTAGCCATCACACAAGAGTTGGCAGCTGGGTTTCTTGCCAGGATCATTGGACTCAGATGCTTAGCTTCCCTCGGTCAGTCGTTCATGTTCACGACTGGTGCTCAGCTCCACCTGCTGTGCACCACGTGGAAAGGGGCTCCCCTTGGCACCACGCTTTTCTCCTTTGAACATTCCCGTTGCCATAAATAAGTGTGAAAGGATATATTAGTATTTTATAGGTGCATATAAAATGAAATATGTTGATTTATTTCAAATGCATTAAAATCGTAAATAAAATAATTAAAATGGCAAAGAAAAGCTCAAGCGGTATAAAAGTATAAATATAAAACAGTCAAAGTCTATTCCTTTCCTCCCCTTTGGTGCACTTCCCGAGTACTTCTGCAAGATGGAATTCCTAGAGGTGGAATTAATGGTCAAGGATGGACATATTTATGTTTTTGATAGGTGCCACCCAAGTTCCTGCAGAACATACATAGCATGTGACATTTTCAGGAGTGGGGTATAGGAGTGCCTGTTTGTCTAGACCTCACCAACATGTGAAATAGTCTCTCTTTAAAATTTTTGCCTGTCCAATCAGTAAAAAAAAATGATCTCTTTTGGATTAGCAGTTTCCTGATTGCTAATTGATCATCTTTTCATATGTTCATATGTTTCATATGGCTATTTGTATTTCTGCTTCTGTGAACCGCCTGTTCAGATTCTTTGCTCATGTTTGTAATGAACTGTTTTTTTCTTTTTGATTTAATTACATTTAATCCATTTCCCCAGATTATAGAAAAGTAATATGTATTCATTGAATTAAGTGGAAAATACAGAAAAGTATAAAGAAACATGCCAGTATAATTCCACCACCCACAGATCTCCACTGCTGACATTTTGTATCATAGGTGATTTCACATCATACATGAATTCCTCATCTAATGCTGATGCTGTTGTTATTGTTTGTAATATTGAGAAAAGCAATTCATTGTATATGGTAAAAAAATATCAAACAGTGTCTGGTAAATGTAGTTCTATAAGAAGTAATAAGTAATTTTCCCATCTTAGAGGCAATCACCATGAACACTTTGTGTATCCTTTTAGAAACTGCAAGCACATACATATTTTATCTGTTCCTTTTTTCCACACAGTGGGATATACATGGTTACATACCTTCCTTTCTCTTCTTATGCACAGCTTTTAAGCATATCTCTATATCAGCAGGTGAAGATGTATCTTACACTTTCAGCGCCAGTGTAATATTTCATACATGTATGTACTGCAGTTTGTTTAACCAGTGTATTGCTTTTACAAACAAAGGTGCAGTGAACATCTGTGTACACTCCACTGTGCTCACATGGGCAAATAACTATATCCAGGAGGATGAATTCTAGAAGCAGATTTGCTAAATCAAAGGGTTTGTATAATTAAAATTGGTATCTCTCGCCAAATATAGCACTTGTACTAATTACACTCCCACAGTATGTTTGAGAGATCTCAGTTTTCCCTTATCCTTGACAAGCAGTGTACAGCTCAAAGTTTTTTTTTTTTATTAAATTAAATTAAATTAATTTACTTATTTTTTTTATTGGGGTATAATTGTTTTACAATGTTGTGTTAGTTTCTGCTATACAGCGAAGTGGAGTTCCCTGTGCTACACAGCAGATTCTCATTAGCTGTCTATTTTATACATATTAGTGTATATATATGTCAGTCCCAATCTCCCAATTCATCCCACTCCCCCTTTCTCCCCTCGGTGTCCATACATTTGTTCTCTACATCTGTGTCTCTATCTCTGCCTTGCAAACTGGTTCATGTGTACCATTTTTCTAGATTCCACATATATGTGTTAACATATATTTGTTTTTCTCTTTCTGGCTTATTTCACTCTGTATGACAGTCTCTAGGTCCATCCACGTCTCTACAAATGACCCAATTTCGTTCCTTTTAATGGCTGAGTAATATTCCATTGTATGTATGTACTACACCTTCTTTATCCATTTGCCTGTCAGTGGACATTTAGGTTGCTTCCATGACCTGGCTATTGTAAAGAGTGCTGCAATGAACATTGGGGTGCATGTGTCTTTTTGAATTGTGGTTTTCTCTGGGTATATGCCCAGTAGTGGAATTGCTGGGTCATATGGTAATTCTATTTTTAGTTTTTTAAGGAACCTCCATACTGTTCTCCGTAGTGGCTGTATCAATTTACATTCCCACCAACAGTGCAAGAGGGGTTCCCTTTTCTCCACACCCTCTGCAGCATTTATTGTTTGTAGATTTTTTGATGATGGCCATTCTAACCTGTGTGAGGTGATACCTCATTGTAGTTTTGATTTGCATTTCTCTAATTGTTAGTGATGTTGCAGCTCAAAGTTTTTGAACTTCGGTAATATGATGTGTTTTACACATCAAATAGAAAATAAATTTGTACAAACAGAAATAAATTTTATTTCTACAAATAGAAATAAATTTGTACTTCTTGAATTATCAATAAGATTGAGCATCTTTTTTTTTTAAAATTAATTAATTAATTAATTAATTATTTTTTTGGCTGTGTTGGGTCTTCGTTTCTGTGCGAGGGCCTTCTCCAGTTGCGGCGAGCGGGGGCCACTCTTCATCACGGTACGTGGGCCTCTCACCGTCGTGGCCTCTCCCGTTGCGGAGCACAGGCTCCAGACGCACAGGCTCAGCAGCCGTGGCTCACGGGCCCAGCTGCTCCACGGCATGTGGGATCTTCCCAGACCAGGGCTCGAACCCATGTCCCCTGCATTGGCAGGCAGATTCCTAAGCACTGCGCCACCAGGGAAGCCCCTGAGCATCTTTTTATGAGTTTATAGTTCATTGATAATTATTTTCACGTGAACTTCTTGTTCATATGCATGGTTCATTTTTCTTTTAGAGTTGTTTTTTTCCTCATTGATTTCTAAGAACTACTTATACCTTAAGATATTCCTTTGTTGAATGTGTTGAAAATATTTTTCCTGGTTTGTCATTTTGTCTGTGACTTTTGTATGCTTTGTTTTTCCTTGCGGAAAGATTTTAATTTTTATGTAGATAAATGTTTTTTCTGTTTTGGATTTTTGAATTTTGTGTCTTGGTTAGGACTTCCCCTCTCAAAAATGATACAGAAAATATCCCACATTTTTTTTTATAGTACTCTTATGGTTTCTTTTTTCTTTGTGAAAAATTTTTAAATACAGAAAAATTCAGAAAATATTAAACATCCATGAAACCATCAATCCAGAATGAACAAACCATTTATGAAAATTTTAACTTACTGTTAAATCTTTGACCTGTATGGTGTCAATTTTGATGTGAGGAGTGAGGTTGGGATCCAGCTTTATTTTTTCCTTTTAGCTAGTCCATTCTCCCAATGCCATTTAGTAATTAATCCGTCATTTTCCCATCCTTTGAAATGCTGGATTGGGGTTATTAACCCATTGTTGTAGATTGCAGATGTTGTCTGTCCATCTGTCTTTGCCTTTTAACTTTCGTTTTCACCCTGCAACCGTCAAATTGGGTCCTTTTTATACTTTCCACATGGCATTGCGTTTAAAAGCCTGACGAACTTTGCTTTACAGATACCAAGTGTCTTGGTCCTTCATCAACAGATGGTGACTGGGCTGAGTCTAGAAGCTCGGTGCTCTGACTCCCAGGTAGTGATACTTGGGCTGCATTGCTGATTTCAGTCTGAGAGCAGTAGCTTGGCATGAGGAATGGACCCAGTGAATCTGGAGCCTATGGGCCAGGAGCCTTTGGATGGAGAGGAGACAAGGGTCTTCAGGAATGACACTAGTTCTCACTCTCAGGGATTGCTTTTACCTCAGGCTGGAAGTGGCTCTCACAGAGACCCCCAATGATTTCAGGCGCCATAGTAAACAGGTGGGTGTATCCTCATCTTCCGATTCTGTTCCCCCCTTCTCAGAGAACAACATGGAAGCCAAGTTCCTGGGAAATGCACCCTGTGGCCACTACAAGTTCAAGTTCCCCCAGGCAATGCGGACAGAGAGCAGCCTCGGGGCCAAAATATTCTTCTTCAAAGCACTGCTGCTAACTGGAGACTTTTTCGAGGCTGGGAAGAAGGGCCATCATGTGTGGGTCAGTAAGGAGGAGCTGGGTGACTATTTGAAACCAAAATACCTGGCCCAGGTTAGGAGTTTTCTCTTGGACCTCTGATGGACAATGCTCAGACAGGTCTGCAATCGGGCCTCAAGGACGTTGCGTTGCCTCTTCTCTGCAGGGAATATCAAGCAGCAAACTAAATTCTGAGAAATAAACAAGTTTTTCATTGTGTGGGTCTCTGTTGATTTGTTTCTTGAGGACTACTGGCTTCTTTCTGTCAAGAGAGAACCGTCTCTTAGGCTGCCTTTCCCTTTTTTTCCCATGCTCATAATTGAGTAGTATTGCATTACTTTAGTGAATCAACTGGCATCATGGACCCAGGAAGAAAGAACGGAAGGAAGTGAATCAGCCTTCTAAAAGCCTTGAGTTCTGTGAAAGCTTTTAGGCCCCTGAAAAAAAAAGCCTACTGCTATGTAGTTTCTTAGTCATTTTCTGTTTTGTATTTCTCTCCCTTTCTACTTGATATGAGAATATCAATCTAGCCTAGGAAATGACTCCTTCCTTGTTTTCTTTGCTTTGCTTTGCTTTCCTTCCCTTCCCTTCCCTTTCCCTTCCTCCCTCCTTCTCTCCCTTCCTATTTTCATTCATTCTTTTTTTTTTAAAGCATTTTATATTTAAACAGAATATAATCACTTCTTACATGTTTTGAAACAGTCATGTGAAATAAGCAGGGTCAGCCTGTTATCTCCCATTTTAGAAAAGGTGGCTGGATGTCGTGGCCAGGTGTGATTGGTTGAGTCTTAGTGCAGGTCACTGATGGTGCAGGAGGAGACTGCTGATCTCGTGCCTCTGGGTTGGGGCTCTTGACCCCTCACCAGGTTGCTTGGGTCACCGCTGGGCCTGGCACAATGGAGGGCACTCAGTGAGCATTTGCTAAAATGAGGGGAAGGGAGGGAGGGTCTCAGGCATGCTTCTTTCTGCCCAGAATAGTGGTTCCAGTAGCAAGACTGCAGTCCTGGATCCTATCAAACTAACTGGTTTCCTCTCAGGAGGCCTTCTGGGTTAAACAGTCTGGCCCCTAGCAAATTAATTGTACACAAGAGGGAGTCCTTGGAACCTCTGATTTATAACCAGTTGGTCAGAAGCACAAGTGACCACTTGGACTTGTGGTTGACACCTAAGGGGGAAGAGGAGGAGTCTGGTAGGATGGAGCCCTTAACCTGTGGGAGCCGATGCTTTCTTCAGGTAGATAGTGTCAAAATTGAGTTGAATTGTATGACATCTAGCTGGTGTCACAGAATTGCTTGGTGTGGAGTTGATACCAGAACCTTAATGGCCATTCATAAGATGGTCTGTTTTGTTAACAGGGTTGTTTCTTTAAAGGGAAATAGCATATATAAAATTGGTAAGTAGAGAAATGGTGTCAGGATAACCTGGAATGAGGTTGCTTCCTGTGAGGTTTTCCCCAGACTTTAATATTTTGAAGTGATCAGGGGCAGATAGAATACCTTAAGAAAAAAGCTGAAAATTGTGTAGAAGTGACTTTCTTTATTGCAAGTAGTGGCTAGTTGAGTAGCTTCAAGACTCACCACTAGCTTTTCCACTGTGTTAGGCTGTCTGGGGAAACTGAGTGGAAAGGAAGACCACTCCCCACCCCCACAATCCTGCTTTGTTTTACAAAACTGATGAAGAAAGCCCTGTCCTGGATCACATTTTTGATTTTGATGGAACTAGTCTCTGCTAGGACCTGCATCTCAAAGACCTTACATCTCAGGAAGAAAAAAACCCTAGGATTTAACGCTGCAAGGGACCAGTGTACGTGCCAGTGGAGATTTAACTGTGTTAGCATCATGTGGGGCTGGATTCTGTTTTGTTGGCGCCCTGGCTACAAAATTCTGGAGATTTTGAGTGGTCTGCCCCAATCCCCTTTCCCCAGAAACCCTGTTATTTTGGGAGTGTGATTTTGCAGAATGCAAGTGTTTTTTTGGCATTATAGTAGAAATGACCGTATATGCTGAGTGCCAACCTGAATTGTCCATTGGCTGCCAAGCATAACCAAAAATCTGTTTCTAGTGTGTCCTTGGGGGAAAGGTTGCCATGGAACAAAGTAAAAGGTGATGATCTCTGTATTTTAAGGGATGTCCTTAAAACAGTGAGAGGAGGAAGGAATATTGTGTGTGATGTGGGTGTTAGGAGTTGCAATTTGAGGTGTGTTTGTGTGCTCTAAGAAGAGAAATGCTGCTCTGTGTGTGTGTGTGTGTGTGTGTGTGTATCTGTGTGTATAACCTGAAAAACAGACCACCTCACTAGAAGTCTCCTCCAGAAGTTTAGCCCTCACCTGGTCATTTTCTTCCCCAATGATTTCCAGTCACTTGTTTTTCCCCTTTGCGGGGACTATGGAGAAAATATCACTTTTATAAACCTGTTTTCCTGATAACATATCCTCAAGAGTCACCTCCTGCTGGGCCATTTCTGCACCTTGAACATGCCTCTACACATAGCACTTGATAGGACAATGGTCTGTCTCCCACACCTAACTGAACTTCCAAATCCTAGGGCAGGGCCTGCCTCACAGCCATACTAAGACATATTCAAGTGAATCAGCTTCTTTCCCTGTGAGCGCTGAACTTGGAAATCAGAAAACCTGGGTTTGAATTTGTTTTATGACCTTAGGCAAATTATACCTACTGTCACTATTTACAACAGTGGAATGACCCCTGAGTGCCAGGTACTGGGCTGGAACCTGTACCTACAATGTGCATTTCTATTTAAACCAGCAGGGCAAGCATTGTTATTCCTATTTTATAGATGAGAAAATAAACTCAAAGAGGTTAGTTAACTTGCTTAGGGTTACTCTGTAGTAATTTGAACCCAGATCTGTGTACAAAACTAGCTCTTAACCTTTCTTAATTTTTGTCATCTGTAAGATGAAGATGATACTGTTTTTCAGGTAATGTGATAATTTATGTAAAAGTACTTAGCACCATGCATGGCTTATTATAAACACTCAGTAAATGTTTCCCTCCTTCCGACATATTTAGGCTGCTAAATTCTCCGGAGTTCAGCTGTATCATCTTTAGCTTTTGCAACTCCCATTCTCACCTTTTCCAGGTTATACATGTGACAGCCAAGCATTTCTGACCTATTTGGAGAGGAACATGGGTAATTTGGACATTGATGGATTCCATCAGCCCATCTCAGAGTGAGTGGATGGCAGGTCAGTCCCATAACCACATCCATCTGGCTGGGCATGATTCCCACCCTGGGCCAGGAAATCCAGAGCTACTGTTAGGTACAGGCTTGGGGGCACTAAAACCAGAATGGACTGGCTGACCCATTCCGTTACCCCAGCAGGGGGAAAAGGAGCACAGTGGAAGGGCCAGCAACCCAATTATTAAGAGCTCACAGGTCGCTAAGCTGCAAGCACACACAGCAAGTTAAAGCCTGTTTGCCTGGAATCTTAGGGCAGCCTCGGCCCCCCGCCCTTCTCTGCTTTATTTCCTAGAAGCCTGGATTATAGCCAGTCACTTCAGGCCATCAGTCACTTCCCACCTGCCTCGGAATGTCAGTGCTTAAACCACAGGACATGAAGGAGGAAACTGTTCTTGTCCTTGCTTCCAGAAGTATCCAGAATAGATGCCTCTGTAAAGACTCAGGGCTGGGTCCAAACAGTGAGTCACTGCTGCAGCTGAGGGGCTGGTACTGGGATGGGAGGCCATTACTAGCCCACAGCAAGGATCTCTCTCTCCCTCTCTCCCTCTCTCCCTCTCTCCCTCTCTCCCTCTCTCCCTCTCTCCCTCTCTCCCTCTCTCCCTCTCTCTCTCTCTCTCTCTCCCATCCTCAAATGGGCCACGGGAGCCAGCAACATGTTTTGTTCAGAGGATTTGGCAGTACGGACACACCATTGATCATTGAAAAAATCAGATACCCAGGCCTCAGGTAGCTGCTGAGTGGCTGAAGAAGGGATGGAGTTGGGGGCGGAGAAAGAGCCCCAGTTTCTCTTTGGGCCCAGGAGGGAGAAAATGGCCCTAATACAGTTAGATGAGGACCATTGAGAGTAGGGCTCTTTGAGGATGACAGGACTGGTAGTTAAACTTGAGAACACCCTGGGACTAGGGTCTTTGGGAGGACACGTAAGGAAGCCTTGGGGTGGCAGAGCTGAGAAGAGGGAAGGGGACGCCCCCAGAATAAGAAGACGGCTGGAGGTGGAGGGGGTGAGGCGGGGCTTCAGGACGGGTAGGATGGTCTCTTATGCACGGGCACCACAAGGTGGCAGGATTTGCCTGACAAACACTTTGTCCCCTGCAGCCTCACCAGGCTCGGCCTTAGACCGCTGCCTTGGAGAGGCTTCTTTTCCCAGGCTCCGCAGAGCCTTCGGTACCTGGTCCTCTGGGGTGAGACATGCACTGGCCAGGACAGATGCCGGGGGTGTTCACATACTCTGCTTCTCTTGATTCTCGTGTTAGCCCTGTGTGGCAGCTTTTACTTTCACCGTGTTTTGATCAGCAGACAAGCTTGGGGAGGTGAGGGGACTCTGTGAAGGTCCCATAGCCAGCGTGCAGTGGAGCCAGGATTTGAACCCAGAGCTGTGTGATTCTAAAGTTACCACTGCCCCGTGCTGCCTGGACGATTACCTTTGTGGCAGAATTCCCACACCTGTTATCAAGGGGCAACCTATCACAGGCCCATGGACCCCTGGAAAGGCCTGAACGGGGACAATTTGGGAGAACATGAAGAGGATTTGGAGTGGAGAACAATTGAGACTAAAGAGATTGAAGTTGTTGAACTTGGAGAAGAGAAAGATGAGAGTCATGGTCTTCAAGTGTGTATATTACTTATTCAGGGCACTGAGCTTGAAATGCAGCACATGGAATTTTGGGAAATTACAACATGGGAAGAATTCCTTGACATTTAAGATTATTAAACATTAAAGTGAGTTCCTGAGACATTCCAGTCGCCATTCAACAAATGTGTGTGGAGGAGGTGCTTTGACTGCCAAGTGCTGGGGATAAAATGGTGATCAAAGTTCTCCCAGCGGATGTCCTCCTGACAGTTTAGTGCTGAGGATGGGGGAAGGAGACAGACCCGTCGACCAGCAGATAGAGCTGTGCCATGGGAGGACATGTGCTGTGCACCCAGCGCGGTCAGTTGGGGGCTCAGAGAACACCTCCAGGACAGACAAGGCTAAGCTGAGACCAGAAGAATGAGAAGGAGTGAGCCGGGGAGGAGCGGGGAGGGAGCGCCTGCCCGCAGAGGTCTGAAAGAAGTTCTGTGGGGCCGGAGTGCGGCACATGTGGGAGTTATTTTGCAGTGTTTTACATTCTTAACTGTCCAGTACAGCTCAGGAGTTGTTTTGTCCAAAGGCAAATGAGTCCCATGATCTCTTATTACAGTGGAGCCATATCTTACCTGGGGGTTGAATTCTAAAGTCAGTGCTTAGGGAATTCCCTGGCAGTCCAGTGCTTAGGACTCAGTGCTTTCATTGCTGTGGCCCCGGGTTCAATCCCTGGTTGGGGAACTAAGATCTTGCAAGCTGCAAGGCGCGGCCAACGAAACAAACAACAAATAAAGTCAGTGCATACGTCACAAATCATGTACAGTTAAAGCTACCATTGAACTGTCCCTTAGAAAGGTGTCACATATATGACTGACACAGGTCTGTTGGGGGAATCCAACATGGCCAGTGTTTCACCCAGCGATGGAACCAATCATGGTTTATTTGGTTGAGCACAAGATTAACCAGTTGGCTTGTGTTTAGGGGCTATATTGTATAAAATACTAGGGTTTCCGTACCTGTCATTGAGGGGCAATTGATTGCAGGTCCGTGTCCTCCCCAGGAAGGGCCCGTATTGCGGCAATTTGGGAGAATATGAAGGAGATTCAGAATCACACTCAGCGTTATGAGATGCTCACACAAAGATAGGCATTCGGGACACAGTGGAGTTGCCTCACCCATCTCAGGCTCGTTCCAGAGCAGGAGCCCTGGGAGCAGCAAGCTCATCAATAGTGGATGGAAATGCCTGCACGATTGGCAGATTATTGGTCTCCCCTTTAAAAATCCCAGTATAATAGTTTGAGTTCATAAGGGTAACATGTGTGTATGATGTGATTCTATGGTATTCATTTGGTTCCCAGTTGTTTCTGTAGCTCCCAGTACACTCCCATCGGCAGAAGCTAATTATCAAGCAATGAAGCTTATACCCAAATAACCAATATACCCAAAGGAGGCTTGGCCTCAAAAGTGACAAATTAACATTTTTTTTAAGGTGAGAGATTTGCATTTTAGGAAAGTTGTAAGTCAAGCCAGTGATGAGAGTGATTAAGTGATTAAAGTTGGGTAATTCTAGCCTCAGCCAATAAGAATAAGTGATGCTTGTAGTAGTGAGTGTAGATTTCATGTACGGCATACAAACCGACTGAAGGCAGGTCCCCAAACTTCATTGCACTGTGGCTGTGTCAATAAAATAAGAATTTAACTTTTTTTCTTTTCTTTTTTTTTAAGAATTTTATTTTTTAAGATGACTGCTCTGAAGCAGGTGACACTCATTTGGATGGAAAAGTGTGTTTGCTAAAGAAGTACGTTTCTTTCTTTCTTTCTTTCTTTCTTTCTTTCTTTCTTTCTTTCTTTCTTTCTTTCTTTCTTCTTTTTTTTTTTTTTCTTTTCTTCCTTCTTCTTTTCTTTCTTTTTCTTCTTTTCTTCCTTTCTTTCCTTCCTTTCTTCTTCTTCTTCTTCTTCCTTCCTTCCTTCCTCCTTCCTTCCTTCCTTCCTTCCTTCCTTCCTTCCTTCCTTCCTTCCTTCCTTCCTTCCTTCCTTCCTTCCTTTCTTTCTTTATGGCTGTGTTGGGTCTTCGTTTCTGTGCGAGGGCTTTCTCTAGTTGTGGCAAGCGGGGGCCACTCCTCATCGCGGTGCGCGGGCCTCTCACTGTCGCAGCCTCTCTTATTGCGGAGCACAGGCTCAGCAATTGTGCCTCACGGGCCCAGCTGCTCCGCGGCACGTGGGATCTTCCCAGACCAGGGCTCGAACCTGTGTCCCCTGCATTGGCAGGCAGATTCTCAACCACTGCGCCACCAGGGAAGCCCAAGAAGTATGTTTCTTTTAGTCGCACCTCATATACAACCTTCTCTGAACATCATCCTCGCAGCCATTGTGTGTCCATAGGCGAGAATGAAAAGTTTTGATTACATCTCTGTCCCCAACGAAGACACGTGGCCCCATCTTCTCCCATGTCCATAGAGAACATCTCTGTGCACTTCCGTTCTCCCATCCCCACTTCTCACCAGTCTCTCACACACACCCTTACACATCACATCACACACCTGTGAATTCACATCACACAGCTTTGAGCATGCACAGCACACATCCACCTCCTTGAACATTCACAGCATACACCCCCCCCCACACCCGCCAAGAGCTTTAAATATTCTCATCACATATACACATACCCTTGAATGTTCACATCACAGACAAACCCTTGGATGCTTGCTCCTATCACACATTTATACAAACTCCTGAAATCCATCTGATACATATGTACCCTTGAACAGTCACACTGAAACACACACTGCACATTCTGCAAGCACACGCCTTTGAAACTGATAGCAGAATACACATGCAAATTCTTGCAAGTTCACATCACACACAGACTCTTGAAGATTCACCTCACGTGCTGTTCGCTGTGCAGGTCATTTGCCTGTTGCTCTCAGATTTATCCCCTGCCCTTCCCCTGCTCTGCTCTGCAATATGTATGTGTGTGTGTGTGTGTGTGTGTGTGTGTGTGTGTGTGTGTGTCTGTGTGTTGAGGGGGGTGCTGACCCCTGAAAATTACATTTTCCAAGCTTTCTTGCCACTGGATTCCAGTTGGGTTTGGCCAATAAGAGTTACCAGTGAGAGGTGGGAGGGTGAAGGGAGAAGCCAGGTATTTCTCCTCCTTCTTTGCTTGGGTGGCCTTCCCAGCGTCCCTCTGTGGTCCCGTCTCCCGCTAGCAGACTTATTCATGATTCCAGTTCCTGCAGGATGGCAAGTGTCCAGGCAGCACCACCTCTTCGCTCTGTCCCTCCAGCTCTAGGGGTGGTGGTGGCTTCTACTCTTGCTAATCTCTGCATTGCTTCATCATCCTCTGTTTTTGTTTTCCAGACTTTCCAACACTTCTGTAACTGGTTTTCTGTATTAAACTCCCTCTTCTGAACTACCTGGCATGGGTGACTTTTCCCTAACTGGACCCTGACTTCTGCTGCTCTAACACCCACCCTTTAAAATATTCTCATCCCTGACCGACACTTTCCTCCAACTGTGCTCAGGTCTTTGTTGGATGGAATCCTGGTACAGAGTAGGTGTTCAGTATTTGTTGAATGCATGAGTACAGTGCCTCCTTCATCGTTCCAGGATTTTTCTGGGACAGAGCTTGCTGGACCCCGGGACTAGATGGCTCAGGGGCACGTTCAGCCCTCTCTAGATGGACCACAAGCGATGACAGTGAGCGCAGCCTCATGAGGGTCCAGGCCATCTCAGACGGAGCCCATTTGGAGAACGGAGGGTAAATGGCCTTCAGCTGAGTCGTGGGAGCTTTCGTGGAGCCTCACGATTTTGCATCACGGGGCCAGACGTGGTTTCAGAAGCAAGGGGACTCTCAATGCCTGAGATAAATAGGGAAGAATGGGAGTGTCTGTCCCTCACGACTTGGGTGCACCTGTGGTCTGAGCAATGTCCCCAAATCTAAATTCCTAGTCGTGAAACTGACTTGGGCAAGCTGTTCCTCATCTCAGCATTCTTGCTTATAGAATCACGAGGGTCCATGACCCATCACTTATTCATGTTTATAAAATGTCTAAGGAACTGTTTGGTCTTGAACAAGTAATATGCCCCCATGTGGGCCTCGGTTTTCTCATCTGCAGCCTTAGGAAGTTGGCTTCGCAATGCTGGTGGGTGTTGCCTTGGGTTGGTGATTGGTGGTCAGGGTGGGTCCCAGGTGGTACATAAGTCTTCCACAGGGAGGCGCCACACACAAAGACATACACATCCCCAGACACTCCAGGCCAAAAGCTGTGCGGCCCACGGAGTCAGAAAGCCCACGTTCCTCTTCCCCGGAGCCTCCCTGCATGCCAGTGCCTCTGAGTGGCCCTCTGCCTGTTACAAACTGAGTTAAAGCATTGGAGATCACTGCAAATATGCAAGGATAGGGTGAGGCAGAAGTCAACAATCATTAACACATTAGAATTACTATAGCTCATAGGATTAAACAGAAGCATGAAGAGGGTGTGGGCACTCAGGACAGGTAAAATTTGAAAGGGAAGACACAGACACAAGAGAAGAAGTATTAACACCAACATCCAAGCATTTTCACACATATTTGATTCAATTTAATATAGCTTTACTTCGAGCTGACTGATACGCTATATTCTCCCTGTAGTCCAGTGTCCTAAATTTATGTGATTTTTACAGTGTGCTCGAGGAAAGCAGGGTTGTGTAGGTATCCCTAATTGACAGGTGCAGGGAACCAGGAGCTGGGGAAGTGGAGTGGCATGGCCCTTGCCACACACCTAGTAAGCGGCAGAGCTGGGACTTAGATTGAGATCCTCATGAGCCATGAAGGATACCCCTGGGTACTGGAAACAGTCAGTAGGGTGGGCACCCGCCTCAGGGTGGTTTGGGTGAGTCTGTCAGCTGTGACAGGGAGGCAGTGCTGGCCAGGTCACACATGGCAGCAGGTGAAGTGGGTGAGCCCCTCAAATCACCTGTGCTTCTACTTCCTCTCTTTACATTTGGGGTAACGAGACCTAGAGAGGGAGAGTCTCTTATCTCAGGCCTTATACAGAGCCAGAGGCAAAGGCAGGAGACCCAGGGAGTCCTGACTCCCACCCTCAGGCTTTTGATCAGATGCCCTGTGCGGGAGCTGGGCTCCAGTGTGAGAGCTGGGGCCTTCTGGAAGCCTCGGGAACTCCCCTCCAGCTCACAAACGCCAGGCTCTGAGGATCCAGCATGGCCCTGGGGAGAGCCTCTCCTCGGGCCCCTGGCAGGGCTCCTTGGCCCTCATAACCCCCACCCAGTAGAGCAGGGATTACTCAGCATACCAGGGTCTGTGGAGGTAGGGAGAGCTGGGCTCTTCGCACAACTTTCCCGGGGATTACAGGATAATGCATGTGACGGAACATTCGCTCGTCCAAGTTTATGGGTTATGTGGAAATCAAATTGTAGTAATCTCCCCGGCCATCTGGTCTTGGCACCGCTAGCCAGGACCTCCCAGAGGTCTTCTCAGACCCCTGAGCAGGGCTGGGGCCAGGGCTGGATGTGCTTGTTGTGCCTGGGGCCAGGCCAGGATTTTCCAAGGGTCCTGGAAGGGTTTCTACCCCCAGTACCAGAGAGAGGAAGGCAGGGCAGGGCAGCTGTAGCTCAAGCAGGGATGTGGAAACCCATTCATTACCAATGCTACTACATATGGACAGTCCACCTGCTCTTGTAATGAAAACTCAAACTTGCATTTTAGAAGGTCTCATTAGGCACATTTCTGGGGTTGGGATGGTGGGAGGAGAATTTTTCTGAAGATTAGATGCAAAGATCTCCCATCCTCCATAAGAAGTCTAGCCTAAGAGGTAGAGTGTGCTTTTGAAGCCCAGGCCTTTCCTGCCTCCAAGGAATGGGAAGTCAGGTTTTCTGTAGCTAGTAATTTGGGCTCTGCTTTCATGGCTGACAGAAAGCCCATAGCCCACTGAAGCTTTTGAGGGAGGAAGACAAGAGGCAGGGCAGTGTCATGTAGGGGAGAAGCATGTGGACTCTGGCTCCAGATGGCCAAGTTTGAACTCAGCTCTGCCCCCTGGTAGCTGTGTGATCTTGGGCAAGTCATTTGACCTCTCTGTACCTCATCTGCAAAATGGGAATACACATGGAACATACCTTGTGGGGTAGCTGTGAGGATCAAATGAGTGTGTATATTAAAGCACTTAGAAGATTGCCTGGCACCAGGGTCCCGAGTCCAGAGACTGTCCTGTGTGTGGGGTTGTGGCTGATATTTAGTCGGTGCCAGCGGTGTGCTGGTGAACAGGTTCTTGGAGGTGGTGGGCAGTGGGGAGAGAGTGCTGTTTTGTAGCATTTGCCAGTTTCCATGGTGTTAACACTCCCACCATGGCTGGTTTTGAGCCACCACTGTGGTGCCACTAAATGAGGGACTGGGAAGAGGTGCTCATAGTTGGCTCTCAGGGTTTGGTGTGATCTGGTTCCAGCACAGTTCTGCTCTAGTACTACTGGTGTGATAAGGCTGCTTAATAAATATTAAAAATTTTCATACTGATTGGTAAATAGCCACTGCCTCAAGAGTTCTCCTACTGTTCCGTTGACCCTGGCCCTCCCCTCATGATCCTCCCAGAGCTCCCACTGGTCCATTAACTAAAAGAATTATGAGGACCCTGCTCCTGTGATTTGGCCAATATCAGTTCTGATGGGTCAAGGATGTGCCAGACGAGTAGATAAATTATTTGGGTATCACAGGTCTATAGACTAGTGTCAGGCCAGTAAGCTGAGTGACCATGGCTTGTGGACATGATGCCTAGCCCACCACTGTCGGCTATCTTGGGAGACCCCATCCCCAGAGTGTTCCCCAGCACAGCCATAAGACAAAGATGGAGCCCTGCATCTATCTGGAGGTTGAACAGGGGCAATAGTGTACATCTCTGTTAATGTAGAGTTTGCACATGATTTGCTTCAGTGATTTAAAAAATGTAATCAATATGACCTGCTTCTCCAGCTTGGAATGCAAATACCATCACATTTCTCTTATTCCTTCAGTTGATTGCTTGAACAATCTTTATTATTTGGAAGATCAGGGTCTCTCTTTTGAGGCTTCCTGCCCCTTGAATCGTTGGCTAAGTATGAAGGAGAAGACCTACTTCCAAATACCAGGCAGAAAGACAGCTAGAGTCTGACTAGTCCACTCCCTGGCTGTCTTGGTGGGTGGCTGCTCTGGTGCCCTCACTCAGGACTCCCAGCTTGACCTGTGTGCCAAGGTGGTTGGATCTGGTTGGAGCCAGGCAGGTAGCAGAAATGAGTGTGTTGAGTTGTGGGTGACAATAGAGAGTGGTGGCGTCTGTGGTGAAGTGGCATGTGCATTCCCCCAGCCAAATGTGGCCAAATGCGGGCCCTGTGTTGCCAGATTTTCTCATTTTTTCAAAAGAAAGAGGATATATGTGGGGTTTTATTTTTGAGGCATAATTTAAATACAATAAAATATATAAATCCTAATGATTTTTTACATATGTATACATTTTACATATGTAACCACCATCCATATAGAGATATGGAACATTTCCATCTCTCAGAAAATTCTGTTGTGCTTCTTTCTAAGTCAATAGCTACCCCTCCCTCCCCAAAGGTAACCACTGACCTCTATATCCATAAGTGAGCTATGTCTGATCTTGAACTTCTTATGATTAACATCTTACAGTATGTATTCTTTTGAGTCTGGCTTCTTTTGTTCAGTACAGTACTCTTGAGATTTTCCATCTGGCATGTTATCAGTAGTTCATTCCTTTTTATTGCTGAGTACTACCAAATACCACAATTTGTTTACCCATGCTCCCTTTGAGGGATATTTGGATTGTTTTTACTTCTTGGCTATTGTGAGTACAGGTGTTGTGAACCTTCATGTGGAAGTCTTTTTTCCTGGACATATGCACTCATTTATCTTGGGGATATATATATAGTATATATACTATATACTATATACACACATTGGAGTAGTATTGCTGGGCCATGGTATAAGTCTTTGAAACTTTATTAGATATGGACAGTTTTCCATAGAGGTTATGTCAGTTTACATTCTCACCAGCAATGTGTGAGAGTTCTAGTGGCTCTATATCCTCACCAGCACTTTCAACCATTCTAGTGGGTGTGTAGTGGTATCTCATTGTGGTTTCCATTTGTATATCCCAATGAATAATGATACTGAGCACCTTTACATATATCTATTGCCCATTCAGTATTTTCTTTTGTGGTGTTCCGTTTCAATTCCTTGTCCTCTTTTAAAAATTGGGGTGCCTTATTTATGTAATACATATGATATATATAATAATATATATATACATATATATATTCTTTATTCTTTATGTATTCTGAACACAAGTCCTTTGTCAGATATGTGTGCTGTGAATATTTTCTTGCAGTCTGTGGCTTGCCTTTTCACTTTCTTGGTGGTGCTGTTATTTTTTTCCTTAAATGTTTGGTAGAATCCATCAGTGAAGCCATCTGGGTCTGAAGTTTAATTTATATAAGGTTTTTAACTACAGATTAAATTAACAAAAATAGGATTTCCTTTTTCTTCTTGTTTCAGTTTCAGTGGTGTTTTCAAGGGATATTTTTCATTTCCTCTAAGTTGTTTATTAACATAAAGTGCTTCATAATATCCCCTATTGTCTTTTTAATGTCTATATGATCTATAATAACATTCTCCTTCTTATTCTTAATATTAGTATTATGTCTAATCTCCTTTTGTCTTCATTATTCTTACTAGACATTAGCCAATTTTATTAATCTTAAATAACACAATTTTCGCTTTTTGGATTTCTCTGTTACTTTTATCTATTTCATTGATATTTTGCTCTTATATTTTAATTTTCTTTCTTCTACTTTGGGTTAAATTTGTTCTTCTTTTTTTAGCTTCTTGAGGTAGAATCTTTGACCATTGATTTTATACCTTTATTCTTTTCTAATAGATACCTTTAAAGCTATAAATTTCCCTCTAAGCATTGCTTTAGCTGCATCCCACAGATTTTAGTATGCTCTTTGTTCACTTCGAAATATTTTCTCATTTCCTTGGGATTTCTTCCTTGATGCTTGGAGTTATGTTTGTTTTTTTTTTAAGGATTCTACTTAATTCCTACATATTTAGAGACTTTTAAGTTTTGTTTTGTTGATGATTTCTATTTTAATCCATTGTGGTCAGAGAACATACTCTATATGATTTTAACCCTTTGAGATTTATCAAGACTTGCTTTATGTCTCAGCATATGGATTATTTTGGTGACTGTTCCAAGTAGATTTAACAAAAGTTATATTCTGCAGTTGTTGAATATTGTTTTCTATGAATATTAATTAAATCTAAGTGGTTGATAACGTTGTTCAGGTCTTCTATATACCTCTTGATTTTTTGACTAATTGACTATTAATTAAAAATATTCATCTATGATTGTAGATTTGTTTATTTCTCCCTTTAGTTATGTTAGTTTTTGCTCCATGTATTTTGAAGCTCTATTATTAGGTGTATATGCATTTATGATTGTTGGGTCTTCCTGATGAATTGACTCATCATTATAATATGTTCCCTTTATTTCTAGTAATATTCCTTGTCTAGAAGTCTATTTGTCTGATATAAATATAGCTACACCAACTTACTTCTTTTTTTTACATCAACTTTCTTCTGCTTAACATTTATATGCTATATCTTTTTTCACCCTTTACTCTCAAACCATGTCTTTATATTTAAAGTGTCTCTTGAAAATAGCATAATTTGAGCTCAATTCTTTATCCAGACAGATGATCTTTTATTTTTTTAAAATTGAAGTGTCTGGTGTATTTACATTTAGTATAATTATGGCTGGCTTTAAGTTTGCCCTTTTACTCTGTGTCCAATCTCAATCCCTTTCTTATATATTTGTTTCTTATTTTCTTATCACATTTAACAAATTGTGTAATTAGTATTAGTGTTAGTCTATTTAATAATGTAAGAATCTTAGAAAGTATGATTCCTTTTACTTCCTCTCCCACCATTTGTGTTATTTTTTCAGATATTTTACATACACCAATATTTACCCTTTCCCTTTACTCTTCATTCCTTCCTGAAGATCTGGATCTCCATCTGTTCCTCAGCCAGAAGAGCTTCTTATAGTATTTCTTTTGGTGCAGTCTACTAGTGGTGAATATTCTCTTCTTTCATTTCTCTGAAAATGTCTTTTTTTTTTTGGCCACACTGTGTGGCACGCAGGATCTTAGTTCCCTGACCAGGGATCAAACCCACGCCCCCTGCAGTGGAAGTGCAGAGTCTTAACCACTGGACCACCAGGGAAGTCCCAGAAAATGTCTTTATTTTGCTTTCATTTTTGAATAATGTTTTCACAGCATATAGGATTGTAGGTTGTCTGGTTTTTCTTGCAGCACCTAAACAATGTCATTCTACTGTTTGCTGTAAACAATGTATATATTACTGAGAAGTTTTCTGTAAATCATATGGTTATTACTCTAAATTTAATGTCCCTCCTTTCTTTGGCTGCTGCTTAATTTTCTTTTCATCTTTGGTTATCAGTGTTTTGACTATTATGTCATCAGATGTGGTATTCTTTGTATTTATCCAACTTGAGATTCGCTAAACTTGAGTCTGTGGATTGATATGTTTCATAAACTTTTGAAAATTCTGGTCATCTTCCCTTCAAATATTTCTTTTGCCTTAATTTTCTCTTTCCTCTTCTTCTTGGATTCCAGCTGTATTTATATACACTGTTTGATTTTTTTCCCACAGTACTCTGATGCTACATTTTTTTTAAGTTCTTTTTTTTTTTTTAATTCTCCAAGGACCAATTTATTCAAACTTTAGTTCTTTTTTTCTCTTCGTGCTTCAGTTTTGTTATTTTCTTATTGATCTTTTTTTTTTTTTTTCATTTACTGGTCCTTTCTTCTGCTTTATTCAGTCCATTATTGAGTTACTTCTTTATTTCAGACTTTTTTTAGGTCTGAAATTTCCATTTGATTCTTCTTTAGAGTTTCTGTCTCTGATGAAATTCTCCATCATTTTACCCATCATGTTTATACTTTCTACTAATTTCTTAAAATATTTATAACTGTCATTTCAGAGTTCTTGTCTGTTAATTCATTATCTAGGTCATCTGTACATCTGCTTCTATTGACCACTTTTTTCTTGATTAGAGTTGTCATCCTTCTTTGCATTTATTGTCATTTTGGATCAAAAGCTAGATATTTTGTAGAAAAGAACAGTAGAAACTGAAGTAGGTAATATTTATCCCCAGAAAGGTGATGTGCTTTTTTCTCTCAGCAGTAAAATAGTGATTTCATCATCATTGGTTTCAAATGCCTTGAGGATGGGATTAGGCCTCTTCTCTGGGATCTAAATATTAAATGATTTTAATATCTCTCTCTGATTTCCTTTCCTGCTTTCACATTTTCATTCTGTGGGAGACTTCTTGCTCTCTTTCCAGTCCAAGTCCACATGCTGCTGCATAGTTGATAAACATCCTGTGGGGGAAGATTGGCAGGTAGTGACTGCCATCTCTACCTGAGGGCTCAATCAGAACCCAATTCATTATGCCAGCCCTTATGGTCATTATGAGTTAATCTGGTTTCCTTTTAATTCAGCAAAATACTCCTATCTATTATGAGTTTGCTTCTCTGCCTGCCCATGTTCCCAAGAATTAAAACAGCCACTGGTCTCTATTCATTTATGAAAGGCTTGTCTCTGTCTAGAATTTAGTTCATTTAGATTGCTCTCCATCCTTAACTCTTTGCTGGGTTTACAAAATATGATTTTATGGTTTATCTGATGTTTTCTCATTGTTATGGTAAGAGTGACTGTCTTTTATGACCTGCTCTATTAATTGGAAACCCAGATGATTGTTCTTTTAGTGTGAAATCATCTCATTTTCAGGGTAACAAAAAATTCCAATATTTAAAAAATGTTATGTAGGATGAAGGAAATGCTTTTGCGGGCTAGATTGCTTTAGGCCATAGGCCATATGTTTGCATCTCCTGATCTAAAATAATTCACCCTCCAAAATTTACAAGCAGCTCATGTAGCTCAATATCAAAAAAAAACAAACACCCAATCCAAAAATGGGCAGAAGACCTAAATAGGCATTTCTCCAAAGAAGATATACAGATTGCCAACAAACACATGAAAGAATGCTCAACATCATTAATCATTAGAGAAATGCAAATCAAAACTACACTGAGATATCATCTCACACTGGTCAGAATGGCGATCATCAAAAAATCTAGAAACAATAAATGCTGGAGAGGGTGTGGAGAAAAGGGAACACTCTTGCACTGTTGGTGGGAATGTAAATTGATACAGCCACTATGGAGAACAGTATGGAGGTTCCTTAAAAAACTAAAAATAGAACTACCATACAACCCAGCAATCCCACTACTGGGCATATACCCTGAGAAAACCATACTTCAAAAAGAGTCCTGTACCACAATGTTCATTGCAGCTCTATTTACAATAGCCAGGACATGGAAGCAACCTAAGTGTCCATCATCGGATGAATGGATAAGGAAGATGTGGCACATATATACAATGGAATATTACTCAGCCATAAAAAGGAAAGAAACTGAGTTATTTGTAGTGAGGTGGATGGAGTTAGAGTCTGTCATACAGAGTGAAGTAAGTCAGAAAGAGAAAAACAAATACTGTATGCTAACACATATATACTGAATCTAAAAAAAAAAAAATATGGTCATGAAGAACCTAGGGGCAAGACGGGAATAAAGACACAGACCTACTAGAGAATAGACTTGAGGATATGAGGAGGGGGAAGGGTAAGCTAGGACAAAGTGAGAGAGTGGCATGGACATATATACCCTACCAAACGTAAAATAGATAGCTAGTGGGAAGCAACCGCATAGCACAGGGAGATTAGCTCGGTGCTTTGTGACCACCTAGAGGGGTGGGATAGGGAGGGTGGGAGGGAGGGAGACGCAAGAGGGAAGAGATATGGGGACATATGTATATGTATAACTGATTCACTTTGTTATAAAGCAGAAACTAACACACCATTGTAAAGCAATTATACTCCAATAAAGATGTTTAAAAAATAAATAAATAAAATAAAATAATTCACCATTACTGATGAGATAACTGTGAATTATTGTAGTATCTTACTTCTCTCAAAAATGGTTTGAGGTTTTTGTTAAAATCTGCCTGTACTTAGAGAGTCTATCATGCTTATGTTCTTCACATATTTCACAAGTGTTATGATAGGGAAAATGTTAAGAATCTGCTTGTTAAAGCCATTGGTGCCCATGGTCAACAGTCTTTCAACCACTTAAGTCCTTGGGTCACAGCAAGCCCTACCTTGAATGCAAATAGTATGGGATCTCTTTGTGGGGGGAAGAGAAAGAACTGACATTGCTAGGGTTTTTGTGTGTGTGTGTGTGTGTGTGTGTTCAGGGTTGGGGGTGGGGAGCACTTAGGGAAAATAATTAGCTGCATAGGGCTAACTGGTAGTCCAAATTGTCGAGTCCAGTATAGTGTATAATCTTAAAGACCTGGACAGAATGCAAGGCTGCTCTTTTAAGTCCAGTGAGAGCCTGAGGCATGGATCAGGAATTCTGTCAGAAGGATCCAAAAGATAGAGAACAGCCCCAGGGGCAGAGGCCGGGAAATGAGCCATATCCAGTGTAACTAACACACTTCATTTCAGCAGATCTCATTGTGATATTAATAAAATCATATATATATATATATATATATATATATATATTTTTTTTTTTTTTTATCTATCTCATTGTGAAAAGTTAATCTGACTCTTCTCAAATATAACCCTTAATGAGCTCTATGATAAAACTCTTGACAGAGCATATCCTTCTCCAGTATTTGAAGTTCTGCCAAAAGTTTTTCCCTGGGGGCTTATAGGTAGGTGATCACTGAAAAATCAGGAACCTGTTCTTTTGAATATGGAGGGGAACAGCAGGAGTGAGAGGTGAATAGTGTCTGAGTTCACTGTGATGCTCATATTTGTTACATATATCCTATCTTGGGCCCCAACCATGTTGATCATAGCTCAGGTTGCTATAACAAAATACCAAAGACTGGGTGGCTACAGCAGATATATATTTCTCATGGTTCTGGAACCTAGGAAATCCAAGATCAAGGTGCTGGCAGATTCAGTTCTTGGTGAGGGCTCTCTTCCTGGCTTGCAGATGGCTGCCTTCTCACTTTGTCCTCAGAAGGTGGACCGAAGAAACTCTGGTGTCTCTTCCTTTTCTAATAAGGGCACTAAGCCCATTATGGGGGCTCCATCCTTAATATCTCATCTAAACCTAATTACCTCCCAAAGGCCCCATCTCCTAACACCATCACATTGGGGGTTAGGGCTCCAACACATGAATTTGGGGAGACATAAACATGCAGTCCATGGTACTTACTGATGATTTATATCACACCATCTCTTTGTCTAGTCAGTTATGCAACATTTTCTTTCCTCCAATTTGTAGTCTTTCCTGCACATCTTCATTGTGACTGTTTCATTTCAGCATGACAGTTTATTTCATTGCTTCTCTAAAGTTGTATAAGTAGTTCCTTTGTGGTTTCTTGGAGTTCTTATATTTGGTTGGCCATCTTTGCCCTTCTTGAAAATTTAAAACCTTTAATTAAATAAATAAATGCACAAACACATACAGATTTATCTGCTTTTGATTAAGCAGATAAATGCTCAAAACAATGCAATTTTTGTGAATATTTTTATGTACTTCATTAAGAGAAAAATAAGTGACATGCTTAACACAGCATTGTAGAAATTCAAAGGTTAATTTAGAAGATTAAGTAAATACTTGGAAATGTATATCGTTCTTTTTTTTTTTTTTTTAATGACGTGACTTAAAGTAGCTATTTTTGTTTGTTTTTTTAAAAAATTTTTTATTTATTTTTATTTATTTATGGCTGTGTTGGGTCTTTGTTTCTGTGCGAGGGCTTTCTCTAGTTGTGGCAAGTGGGGGCCACTCTTCATCGCAGTGCGCGGGCCTCTCACTATCGCGGCCTCTCCTGTTGCAGAGCACAGGCTCCAGACGCGCAGGCTCAGTAATTGTGGCTCACGGGCCCAGCCGCTCCGCGGCATGTGGGATCTTCCCAGACCAGGGCTCAAACCCGCGTCCCCTGCATTAGCAGGCAGATTCTTAACCACTGCGCCACCAGGGAAGCCCTGTATATCGTTCTTATAAACACTTTTATATACAGTTCAAAATAGGTGACACATTTAATATCAATATGTAAATATTCTAAATTTAATTTGGAAATATTAGGTAAACAAATGCTCAGAAGCATATCAATTCTTTCAAAGGCAGTCACCAAATGGATAGGCATGTTTTCAGTGGCTGTAGTTATTATTTAAAAAAATGCATGATCAGTGGAATCTTGGGGAAATAAGCCTTTGGATTTTATACGTCAATAAATTAGGTTCATAACTCAGCCCTGCCTCGCTCCAGCCTCAGTAGAGACCTGAAGGGTGGCAGGAGGTGGGGGCACTAACAGAGAATCCATTAGGTTGCCTGGCACCACAGTTCTCAGCTCAGCATTCATTCCTGCCCCCAGGGCTTAGTCCCCAGGCCACATGACCTAGCAACAAGACTATCTCCAGATGTGTAGGGATAGAGACCCTGCTGTCCAGTTTACTGGGTGGGCAGTGGTTTATTGTGTCTGAATCTAGCTGGGCTGGGGCAGCAGGGACCCAAACCATGGTGCTGATGTCCTCTCCTTGTTCCCCTGGGTGACCACACAGTGGAGAGGAAGCAGCCTATACTTCTTTTTTTTTTTAACATCTTTATTGGAGTATAATTGCTTTACAATGGTGTGTTAGTTTCTGCTTTATAACAAAGTGAATCAGTTATACATATACATATGTCCCCATATCTCTTCCCTCTTGCGTCTCCCTCCCTCCTACCCTCCCTATCCCACCCCTCTAGGTGGTCACAAAGCACCGAGCTAATCTCCCTGTGCTATGCGGTTGCTTACCACTAGCTATCTATTTTACATTTGGTAGTGTATATATGTCCATGACACTCTCTCACCCTGTCACATCTCACCCCTCCCCCTCCCCATATCCTCAAGTCCATTCTCTAGTAGATCTGTGTCTTTATTCCCGTCTTGCCCCTAGGTTCTTCATGCCCTTTTTTTTTTTTTCCTTAGATTCCATATATATATGTTAGCATACAGTATTTGTTTTTCTCTTTCTGACTTACTTCACTCTGTATGACAGACTCTAACTCCATCCACCTCACTACAAATAACTCCATTTCGTTTCTTTTTATGGCTGAGTAATATTCCATTGTATATATGTGCCACATCTTCCTTATCCATTCATCTGATGATGGACACTTAGGTTGCTTCCACGTCCTGGCTATTGTAAATAGAGCTGCAATGAACATTTTGGTACATGACTCTTTGAATTATGGTTTTCTCAGGGTATATGCCCAGTAGTGGGATTGCTGGGTCGTATGGTAGTTCTATTTTTAGTTTTTTAAGGAACCTCCATACTGTTCTCCATAGTGGCTGTTTCAATTTACATTCCCACCAACAGTGCAAGAGTGTTCCCTTTTCTCCACACCCTCTCCAGCATTTATTGTTTCTAGATTTTTTGATGATCGCCATTCTGACCAGTGTGAGATGATATCTCAATGTAGTTTTGATTTGCATTTCTCCAATGATTAATGATGTTGAGCATTCTTTCATGTGTTTGTTGGAAAGCCCATACTTTAGGTTGAGAAGTCCTGTGTTGAGACTCGGCTCTGATACTCACCAGCTGGACAAGTCACTTACCAGTCGATGAGCTATTTAGCTTCACTCATCTTCAGTTTCCTTACCTATAAAGTAAGACTAATAATGCCTTTCTTACAGGGTTTTCGGGAAGATGAAATTAGATAATGGGTACAAGAATGCTTGCTAAATTGTATAAAGTGCCGCATACAGTGCTAATGAGGTCCACTGCAGATACTCATTTCAATCCAAGAAGCAGGTATTAAGCACTACTGTTTACCAGGCAGGTCCTGTATTAGGCACTTCAAGGGGTAGAATGATGAATAAGAATCAGCCCTTGGGAGGAAGATAAGATACATTGAAAGTAGCTATGATGGAATTCTTTTTTTTAATGTGTATTTACATCTGCCATGGAAATGCACTTTTTAGCAATATATGAAGTTTAGGATAACTTGTTATAGTGGACATGTGTTATTTGCCTCTCAAGTATTCTTTCCCCATTATCTGGTAATAGTATCCTCCATTTTTATCTGGGGGTCCACCTCTCCCCATCTCTCAGCCCATGTGGTTTTAGTAGACTCCACCCCTGGTAGGGGTAGAACATAAGGCTCAGTCTTATACAGTCAGGGCATTTCATTCCCCTGCTGACAATGATTGTTTTAAGAACTAGCACATAACTCAAGTTGGCCAATCAGAGTCATTGAGATCTAACTCTGGGATTTTTGTTTGAGTACTGGGGAAGTAGGCTCATGCTTTCTCACAGGACTTGAACCTGGAAGTATGTGGCATTAGAGCCATTATAGTCATCTTGTGGTTTTGTCAGGAGAGCCTTTCTGAGAATGGATCGTATCCAAAGAAAGAAGACCTTAGAGATGAAGAATCAGGTTTTAGTGATACTCTTTGAGTGACTGGATCCAGCCATGCCTGAAATAAACCCTGCCTCTCAACTCTTCAGCTACATGTATCACTAAATTCTCTTTTGGCTTAAAAAAAAATTTTTTTTTTTGGCCGTGCCGTGTGGCTTGCGTGATCTTAGTTCCCTGATCAGGGATTGAACCCACACCCTCGGCAGTGAAAGTACAGAGTCCTAACCACTGGACTGCCAGGAAATTCCTGACTTAAAACAATTTGGATGGGTTTTTTTGTGCCTCCTGACTCACGACAGGATGCCTTGAAGAATCCTTCAATAGGTTCTTTGGAGAAGACCACACAAGCCAAATATTTCACTTCATGGTTGCCCCCTACTATTATGGCTCTTCCATATACATACCCTCACCTACTGAAGACCATGAAGCAGCATCAGGACCCAGATCATTTTTTCCCCAGTTTTACTGAGGTAAAATTGACGTAGAAAATTGTGTACAATGTGATGATTTGATACAGGTGTATATTGCAAAATGATTACCGTAATAAGTTTAGTTAACACATCCATCACCTCACATAGTTACCATTTTTTTGTTATTGCTGTGGTGAGAACATTTAAAATCTATTCTTTCAACTTTTAAGTATACAATACAGTATTGTTAACTATAGTCATCATGCTGTACAATAGATCCCAGAACTTATTCATCTTATAATTGGGAGTTTGTCCCCTTTGACCAGTACCTCCCTATTTATCCCACCTTCCAGCCCCCTGCAACCACCAATCTACTCTCTGTTTCTATGAGTTTAGCTTTTTTATTTAATTATTTTTTTAATTTTTAATTTTTTTTATTTATGGCATGCAGGATCTTAGTCCCTTGACCAGGGATTGAACCCATGCCCCCTGCAGAGGAAGCATGGAGTCTTAACCAATGGACCCCCAGGGAAGTCCCGAGTTCAGCTTTTTTAGATTCCACAGATAAGTGAGATTATGCAGTATTTGTCTTTGACTTATTTCACTTAGCATAAGGCCCTCAAAGTCCATCCATGGTGTTGCAATTGGCAAGATTTTCTTCTTCTTCTTTTTTTAATGGCTGAGCAAACCTTTCAACAGGATACTGGTCTGCTGTTCAGCCAGATGTACCTGTCCTGTGACAATGACTCGCCTTCTCCCCAGTGGCACCAGGCCTGAAAACTCTTTCTGGATGTCATTTACTGCCCTCTCCCTGCCCTCTTTTAACCAATTCTGGGACCTGATGTCATGCAGGGAATCTTTTCTGACTAAGTAGGGGAAGGCCTGAATCATCTTCTCTTTTATATCCCACCCCACTAACCCTGCCCAAGATGTCCCTCAACCATAGAAGCTGGAAGGGCAGACTGTAGAAGTCATCTAGATGCAGAGAGAGGAGGTGACTTGTCCACCCTCATTTGATGAGCTGGTTTCCAGTTCAGGACAAGCAATCAGGTCTCTGCTTTTCAAGTCCAGCCCTCCTTCTGCCACCGTGTGACTAGTTTTTGTTTACATTCTGTATTTTTGCATGGGACATCCTAGATACTTTTAGACCAGTGTGGTCGGTCTTGACATTTACACTCCTAGGGAGCAAGGATGGTGCAGTTTGGTTGAGTCATAAAGCTACCTCTGGTTTGGCATCCTGCTCATGCAAGAGTATGACAGGAATTTCTGATGGCAGGCTGAGGACGGAGAGGTTGTGTGGGGCTACAGGTTCAGGTGAACCAAATGCCAGGCTGGTCAGTGTGGGACACAGGATGGGTTTGTGTGAAGTGGGGGTGGATCACTCCCATAGGGACTCCGTTAAGTTCCTCGCCTGCGATAGGGACTATCTTCTTTGAACTTATTGTTCCTCCCTGGGAAATGGGACTGATGCCTTGCTCTCATTTCCTTGTTGGAGAGTATACCTGAGGGCAAGCTCTCCCAGTAGACGGTGAGCTTTTTGAGGGCTGGGGCCAGTCAGCGGTGGGTATGTGAGCGCATCTGCATCTCTGCTTGTACAATCTACTTATCCAGCTCACAGCGCTCCCAGTGGCTGGAAGGGACTCTCTGTTCCATGGCATCCTTCTCCCCCTTAACCTCAGCTACGTTGTGGATGAGCCAGAACCCACATAGTACCTAGATGAAGCCAGTCTACAGAGTGCACTGCACACACGGTTATGCCACCCAGGGACAGGGGACAGAGAGGGGGAGAGATGCCCTGGATGATTTTCCAGCTCCTGTGAGAGTTACTTTCACTTCCTGCTCAATATTTCCTTGGGTTTCCCTGGTAGCCCTTCCATCACACCCTCTACTAGTTGAGCTTATCTGAGGCATTTCTGTTCCTTGATTAGAAACAGTGATTAGGACAGTGTCTCACACGTGCTGCATCCCTAGCTCCTCACAGCAAACCCCACGTGTTTGCTGAATGCAAATATGTTTGCAGCTGAGGGCTGTGCGGCTGTGACAGAGGAGTGTTCAGCTGTACAGCGGGCTCAGGGCCCACGACCAGAGCTGTAGACACAAGCTTCTTAACTGGATGGGGGCACTGGAGAGGGTGAGCCACTGCATGTTTCTGGGATGTCCCTAAGGGAGGCTTGGTTTCAAGGACAGAAGGCAAATAGCTCTAGCAACACCCCCAGAAAAGGGGGACTTGGGTTTTGCACTCTCCAGTGTTCTTACCTACACTCCCCTTTGCCTGTGACCTGAGGTTCTCAAGGTGCTCCCTGGTCTTCCTTGGGACCCATAATCCATCTTGCCTCAGTTCTTTGAGCCTCAATTAATTGCAATCTCATTCTCTCTCCTCCTCTTTCTCCTTTTTTTTTTTTTTTTGGATGTTGAAACCTGCATACCTACCCATCAAAGAGTCTGTAATCCAAGGTGGCAGATATTCTGTGCTTCAGCCCTGTGTCCCCTGGGCCCAGCCTAGCTCCTGACCTCCAGTAGCTGCTCCCCAGCCCTCTCGTAGGGCTGGCACCTGTGTCTTGCAACCTGTTCTGGGCCGGGCACATGGTAGGTGCCAGGAGATATTTGTGGCATTGAATTTGGGGAGAATATACCTGATATAATAGGATGCTTGTCAAGGGAGACTTAGGATCGTAGAGCTTCAAGCTGGTGGGGGACTGGAGGAGAGGGGGAATGGAAGTCTGGGAGAAAGGCAGGGCTACGGTAGGTGGTGGATGTAACCAAAGACACGTTTGGCAACTGAATTAGTCAGGATCATCCAACTGCTGCAGCAAAGAAGTTCAAGATTGCAAAGTCCTAACACAATAGAAGTTTATTTTTTGCTCGGATAACAGTATATGTGTGTTTGACAGGTGGCCTCCCATGTGGTAATTCAAGCACCCAGACCCCTTCCATTTTGCAGCTCTACCATTCCCTAGGACCTCAAAATACTTTGCTAATGGGATGCTCTACACCCAAGTTAGAGAGAAAGAGAGAGACAGACAGAGACAGAGAGACAGACAGACAGAGACAGAGGCTGAGAGAGACAGAGAGAAAGAAACTTGTATAGGGGCTTTTATGGGCCAGCCCTGGAAGTGTTATCTTTCGCTTCCAATCACATTCCATCAGTGAGACAACTGCCACTGAAAAGATAGCTTATTACTCACAGTTCCCAAGAGGAGGGGTCATGCCAGGCCATGTATGACCACATGGGGAAGCAGCAGGGTCGGTTAGGAGGCAGAGGGAGAGAGAGGGGAACTGCAGAAAAGCCTTTATTTTATTTTCAGTGGGGAGGAATGGGCATGGCAGGGTAAGCAGGTTTAGGATTGACTAGTTCGAATAATTTCTGGGGTCTCAGGGTGTAGGGATGGCCCCTAGTTGTCTGATGCCTGGCCCTGGGGTGATTAGGGCAGAGGGATGGTGTCCCATAGGATAAGATCCTGAGAAAGCAGGGGTTGGGGGTTTGGGTTTGGACTGGTTAGTTTGCATATGAGAGGTGTGCTCTTGGGAGAGTTTACTGTCTCTAGAAATCTGCTTACTCTGGGAAGTCAGTTTCCCCAGGGTCAGTAAGGACATCAGAATAAAAAGGCATACTTAATTCAGTGACCACACAATTATAACAAAGTCAGGGAAATATAATCTAGATGTGTGCCCAGGAAAAAGAGATCAGTTTTGGTGAGCACATTTAGTGTCTACCTCCACAACTTAATTAAGTGGAAAAAGCTTCAAGTTTGGAGTTAGAAGATGGGGATTGAACTCCTGACCTATGGCATGGAACTGTGTGAGCTTGGATGAGTCACTTTCTCACAACATCAATTCCATTAGCTTTCAAAAGGGGAAAATAATTAGAGCTTCATCTCATGGCAGTTGTTGTACAAGATAGTTTTGGCACACTCCAGAGTGTTGTTCAAATGCTAACTGTGTTTTTGTGGTCTTTCCAAGTTTTCAGGGGGCCACTGTGGCTCTGGAGACAGAGCTTTGCTGTCATTTAAACACAGGTCCCACCCCCAACATGCTTGGAGTGGGACCAGAGAAGCAGCTGGGATGACCTCTTTCCCCAAAGCCACATGCAGAGGCTCAGAGGGTCTTTACAAGGATGGCTCAGGATTAACAGATATGGCTGGGGTATTTCATGCCATATCCAGCTGGGAACACACGCGGCTCAATGGGAAAGATGGTGATTAGTGACTTTGCCAATCCTTTTTAAAAATGATTCTTTTTCCCATTTTAAATCAGTACATGCTCATTAAAGAAACAGGGTTAAATATAGAAAAATACAAAGAACAAGGCACTGCTTGTACCACCACACAATCACTAGTAATATTTTGTTTCTGCTTTTTTTCCGTTTGGTAGTTTCCCTCTGTGAAATGGCTTTTAATTCATTTATTCTTAATCAAGAATTCAATCTGATACATAATACATACAAAATTCAAATGTTACAGAGGGTTATGCAATGAAAGAGAAGTCTCCCCCGTCCCAGTTCCCTTCCTGGAAGGCAGCCTTGGTTACCAGCCCCTTGAGTTTCCTTCCAAAGTTAATCAATGCACATATAAGTATATGCATGCATATTCTTTTATTTTTAAACACACATTCTCTCATGGTATACACCCTCTTCAATAACTTGCTTTTCCCCATGATAATGCATCTTAGAGAATGCTCCACGTCAATTCATGGGAGCTGCCTCAGTCATTTTAAAGGCTGTATAATATTCAGTGGTATGGATTGTATCATAATTTATTTAACCAGTCTCTGATATTGAAGGATATTAAGTTTGTTTCCAGTCTTTTGAATTTTTCACAATGCCTCAATGAATATTCTTATACATATGTCATTTCATATATGGGCAAGCATATCCGTAGGATAATCTTCTGGAATTGCAATTGCTAGATTGAAGACTCTACACATTTTAAATATTATGGTTTATTGCCTCTATAAAGGTCACATGCATTGAAAGTGCATAGAAGGAGAATGTCGGTTTCTTCACATGCATGCCAACAATCTGTTAGTTAGGTTTGTCAAGTTGTCCAACCTGATAGGTTTTGTATGTTTAAAATCCATTTTATTCCAGTTACTGTTAACTATTTTATCTTGTCCATATTTTCCTATTAGACTGCTGATCTTATTGATTTGTAGAACCTCTTCATATATTAAGGGAATTAAACTTTTATCTGTGATATATGTTGCAAATACTTCCCTCAGTTTGTTACTCTTCTTGTGTAACTCTTCTTTTTTTCACAGAAAACTTTTATTTTTTGTTGGTGTATTCAATCTTTTCTATCATAGTATCTGGGTTTGTATTATACTTTTAAAAATGCCTTTCCCACTCCAAGAATGTAAAAGTTCTTCTGGTACTTTTGTGGTTTTATTTTATACATTTTAACCTTCTTTTCTATCAGGAATTAATTTTGGTATAAGGAAGAAGGTTGAGATTAAACTTTTTTTTTTTCCTGGTAGAGACACAGCTTATCCCAACATCATTTATTGAATACTGCATCCTTTGTTCTACTGACTTGAAATGTGATATTGACCATGTGCTATATTTTCGCTTGTATTTGGTTATGTTTCTAGAATCTGAAATCTGTTTCATTGATGGGTTCTCTAAAAGTAAAAAATAGACTGAAGGAGGGAAGGTCTATGTGAGGAGGTGATATTTCAGCCAAGGGTGGCAGGGCCTTTCAGGTGGAGACAACAGCATGTGCAAGGGCCCTGAGACAGGAAAAGACTTGTTTGCATTAGAGGAAGTGACAGAGAGAAGCCTGGTGTGACTGGCCCCCAAGTCAGGGAGCAAGTGGTACGAGATGAGGCACGCATTTGGGAGCCTTTGGAGGGTCTTAAATAGGGGAGTTACCCAGTCCAGTTTACATAGGTATTTTTAAATCTCTCTTTTAAAATGCTCAAGGTGCTTGTTGGATGAACGAAGCTACTATATGTAAGTTTCATTCTGCAGGGCCCTTCGCTCTTCACTCTTGGAGTTTCCAGCACAGCCACCAGGCCCTCCTGCTCCCTCTGCCTCATTGTGCAGAAAGCAGTGAGACTGGCATATTAGCCAGTAATTAGCTTTTAATTAGAAAAGCATGGCTTTGCCTTCATGAAGGGACAAATACCTTTAAAAATCTAATTGCTTTAATTGAATGAATCTTTTACCAGATAGTTCTGAAAACTCTAGTCCTTTCATTAGAAGCCCCATCGAGCAAAGCCATTTGAAAATGCTCAGTTAATATAGCAGTCCCTGGAGCATCGTGTTGAATATACGTAGTTGTTTTATCATGAAGGGTAGCCTGACTCTTGACCAGAACAGTGCTTTTCCCGCTCAGGGCCTCTCTTGTAGGTTCTCTTGAGCAGTGCTACTCGAAGACAAGGTCCCAAACTAGCAGCATCAGCATCACCTGGGAGCTTGCTGAGAATGCAGAATCTCAGGCCCCACCCCAGACCTCTTGAAACAGGATCTCTGAGGTTGAGGCCAAGAAATCTGTGTTTTAAAAAGCTCTCCAGGAAGTTCCTAGGCACACTCAAGTTTATATTCAAAACTCAGAAGGTAACTAAGAAGCTTTGTCCCATCAGCCTGTTGGAGAGAGGGTCCCCAGCAAGACACCCTCACAAAGAACTTGTAGTCATATGTTCACTGTACAAACAATTATGGAGCAGCTAGAGAATGCTAGACACTTCCTAGGGACTGGGGGTACAAGAGAGTCCCTGTCTTTTAGGAATTTTGTCTAAGAGGTATTTTTGTTTTCGTTTTTTAATAACGTGAATGGAGTCATTTTAGAGGGAAGCCCAGGATTCTGTGGGAACCCCGATGGGTGTATCTGAGGTGCTTTTTTGTCACCCAGCATCAGCTTTCCCTTTTTGGGGGTACTTTCCTATGCTTTGGGGGAATCACCTCTTTCCTACTCTCAGTCTTTTATGATTCAGGAAAAGCTGGGCCTACCCCAGACTTCCAGGGTGGTTGAAGCTCACACCCCAGGTCACAGAGATTGCTGTAGCAAAGGACCCAACCCCCCACCAGAGCCAATGAAAGGCAGTGTGACTTCAGTGGATTTCTGGGAAAGAGGCTCTCCCCATTAGATGTGAAGTTGAGTTGGTATGAGGTCCAGAGCTGCTGCAGTCCTTGGCAATCCTGAGGATAGAGGCTGTCTGAGAATCAAGACAACCCATGAAGGAGAAGAGAGTCAGGCTAGAACATGGAGTCACGCAAGTCCTGGTGACATTGTTTAAGGCCTTACTCCAAGCCAGGCCTGAAGCTAGCCCACCCCCTGGAATTTTCAGACATGGTGAGGTAATAAATTTCCTTTTTGCTTAAGCCAGTTTGAGTTGGGTTTCTTATACTTACAACCACAAGAGTACTGATTTTCAATATCAGGACAAAATTATAATACTGTATTTTACTGTTTATTTTATGTGATGTGAAAATACTAGCATTAATACTGGTATTTAAAAATTAAGTATTTGAAATTCATTTTTAAATAATCAGTGAAACTAAAACCTTAATACCTTCAAATATAAAATACGTATAAACATATTACAAAACATCAACTAAAAGTGATAAAGTATTAACATTATACAAACATTACTAAGCTAATATCATCCTGATATACGATATTAACCACGACTAGCCCTGCTGCTTCCACCCCATGCCTTATCTCCTGGTTCAGCTGGCAGCTCCTCCTGTTGTCTCCTTTAGGCCTGTGGATGATAAGGTTGCCCTCTGTTGCTAGTCTCTGTGCAGCACTATCTCTTTTTTGTTTTCTCTAAACCCTGCTCACACCTTTGTAAACTGCCCCTTTATGAAACTCTTCTCAATTACCTAGTTTGAGTGTGCCATCTGTTTCCTAATACACATCTCAACCCCAAACCAGAAACACTCATGGAAGAGTGTTACCTGCTGCAGCATCCAGTCTAGCTTGAGGGGAGGGTGATCAAGGCAGGCTTTCTTGGGGAGAAGCTATGTGCACTGTTTTGGAGGGATGAATAGGAGCTAGGCAGGAAAATGGTGATACAGCTCACCCCTGCAGACTGATCCATGGGCTCACCTCCTCCAGGAAGCCTTTCCTGATCTGGAGGAGCTGGGAGATGACAGGGAAGACATTCCAATCAGAGAGAGCAATACAGAAAGCAATACATACCAGAAGGCTGAGAGCTGCAGGTGTTTCAGCAAGATATGAACGCAGGTCATAAGGAGGAGTGGAGGTAAATGGAAGGCTAGAGAGGTTGGCAGAGTCCAGGACTCCACTTTGCCCAACATATGATGTGTTCTTTAGTATCTGGCCAGATCAAGGATGATAACAAGTCACCCATGGGGTGTGGACCACGTCTTCTGCTTGGATGTTTGAACTGGTGCTCATCCTTGGTGAGAGTGAACCGGGTTGTGGTTGGTCCATGGGTTTCCCAAAAGCCCAGGAAGACCCTGGAGGGACCCTTAGTGCAGAAGACTTCTCTTTCCAGGAACAAAGGGTAGGGGATCCTCTCAGCTCTGACCAAAGGGCTTGGCCAGTAAGCTCAGGAGGTGTTTCTTGATGGAATGATTGTGCCACTGAATATACATGGAGGGAACAAACAGCTGAAGCTGGGGATGGAAAGGAAACTAGTTCTGAAACTCTTATCAGCAAACCATGCCAAAAAAAAAAGCCATTCCAAATGACTGTGGCTAATTAATGGCCTTGAAGGGTGGCTTCTGGCTGTGTGCTTAGACACAATGGTGAGCTTGGGAGCCAATGACTCCCAATGACCTTCTGCCCTCAGCTGTGCAAGGAGATGGAGGCTCAGTTGATCTGGGAAGAGGACATGGGAATTGGAGGGGTCCTGACACTTGGAGGACACCTTCTCCCATGACGCTCTAAACCTAAGACAGAAGGAATATGAATACTCAGGTGTGCTCACCTGAAACACAGGTAGACTCAGGGAAACCACAATTTATTTCTCTTTGACATGTGATGGAGAAAATGAGGGCAGGAAAGGAGAGGGAAAGAAAATAGCTATTTATTGAGTACTTACGTGACAAACATAAGCTAGGTTCTCTTAAAAACCTTACGAACATCGAGAGGTAGGCATTATTTATGTCTATTTTATAGATGATAAAATAGAGAAGGAAGAGGTTAAAAAAATTTCCCAAAGTCACACAACTAGTAAAGGGTGAAGTTGGGATTTGAACCCAGGCCCACCTGGCTCCAAAAGCCATAATTACCTCTTTTACTGAGGGTCCACTTGTTCTGAAAATTGACATTAATGGCGTCTTTGATTTAAGAGCTAGACAGCGTGTGCTGAGCCTGAGACTGGACCTAGTTCCACTGCTTACTGGCTGGGGGATGCTGAGCAAGGTCTTGAAACTTTCTGTTATTCAGGTTTTGCAGCTACAGCTAACAGTGGATCATTGTCATGGAAGAGAATCTATTCAGAGGTTGTAGTGCAAATGGTCGCCAGAAAAGGATTATAAGGAATGGCAAGCTTTTCTTTGTCTTCTGTGTTTGCCACCTCATTCCCTGGATGGGGACAGAATTTCTCCTGGGTCAAGTCCCATATTGATACTTCCTTGTGTGTGTCTTTGATTCATTAACTTAGGAAAGGCTGAGAAGCGAACTGACCCTTTTGATCACTGTCATTTCCTCATCTCTGCCTTCCCCATCCAGCCTCACTCTGGAAGCACTGGCCCGAGTGATTTCCAGGGCCTTGGCCAGGGGTTTGCTGACCCGTCCATGGTTTGAGGCTTGCCCTGTGCCATACAGCTGGCACCACCTAAAACTGGTCTGGAGCCTTTTTCCCTCAGCACTTCACATGCCACATGCCAGCTTGTTCCAGATTGCCCCAGCTTCTGATCTTCTATTTCTGAATTGGCAAATCAACCTTCCTTCTTCCCTCAACTCCCCTTTGGAGTCTTCCTCCCACTACCCTGCCCCTGGCTGCCTGTCCCACCCGGCTCCTTGAACCCTCTACCTCAGTGAGGCCTACATGGCCTTTACTTCCACTAGGTTCATTTTGGCTTGATGGGCAGGACACAGGAAGTGTTAAGGCTTCCCGTATTATGACAGAGTCATGGTCTTCCTGAGGGGCTAGAAATTTGGACAGGATTGAACATGTCTGGTCTCAGGTCTAATTTATGAATTTCACCAGTTGAGTTTGGGAAAGCTGGTGTGCACTGTGTTTTTTTTTTTTTTTAATTCACTATTTTATTTCATTTCATTCTATTTTATTTTTGGCCACACCATGCAGCATGTGGGATCTTAGTTCCCTGATCAGGGATCGAACCCGTGCCCCCTGCATTGGGAACACGGAGTCTTAACCACTGGACCGCCAGGGAAGTCCCTGGTGTGCACTTTGGATAAGAGAGTTGTCTCTGAAGAGAATTCCAGAACACTGAATCTGAAAAGGACCCGAGGGACTTACTCCAGTGTACCCCTTTCATAGATGGGAAAACCAATGGCACACAACTCATTTTTGGCAGAACTGGAGCCAGAATTCAGGTATTATTAGATTCCCATTTTGATACTCTTTTCCCCATACTGTATAGACAAGCAAGTTTTTCTTTGCATTTAGGATGGTTTTTCCCCCTAAGAGGGATAGTCATTTCTTACTGTCAGTTGCAAGCAGTGGAATGGATAGAGAAGAGGATCAAATATAGCAAAGAGGTGATGTGTCAGGCACTTGCTGGGTGCTTTTACAGATATCTCAGAGACAACCTACCAATGACTTATGAGGCAGATCTTTTCTGGATCTACTTTAAAGATCTGGAAAACTGACGCTTAGAGAGGACAGATGACTCTTTAAATGACTACTCATAAGGGGTGGAAGAGAGCTTCAAATGGTGGCTTGTTTGCTTCTAAAGGCCAGAGTCTTCTCCTAATGCCACACTGTCTTTTAAAGTGTGTGTGTACATGTATGGGTGCGAGCATGAGTACACGTATGAGTGTGAGTGAGAAAGTAAGTGTGTGTGTGTATTTGCAAAACTTTCCCAGACACAGGTGGACAGAACAGAAGCCCTGAATGGAGTGGCAATGGTGCATGTCCCAGGGCTGCTTGGTGGAAGAGGACGAGGGTGCTGATACATGGAAGTTCCAGGATGGCTGGCTTCGCATTCCTTCTTATTAGAGCTGGTCCAGGCTGCCGTGTCAGGAACGAGCTGAGAGACCTTGAGTCAAGGCAGGGTTGCCAACCATCTGGGGGTTACAGAGAATCCTCTGTCCTGAAAGGGGCTGCAGAAGATGGCACAGAGGGTCCTTCCGAGCTCTGAGACATTCCCACGACTGTCAAGAGGTTACCAGGGTGCCCAGCGAGCCACAGAACTCTGGATTTCTTCCTGGCAGGTGTGGATGGGTGTGGTGGGTGTGATGGTGATCGGACACCAGGCCTGTCCCGTGTGTGTGCGTTCAGCAGTTGGCAGGAGCCATTTGGCTGTGCCTCATACTCACAGAGGGCTTAGATATGGGCCCTTGATATTATCCTCAAACGAGGTTATACATGCAGTCCAAGATCCGCTGACAAGATGGAGAGGAGAAGACATTCATCACACGGCCCTGAGCACATAGCATTACTGAAGCACACAGCCTGCAGTGCCCTAGGAATTAATAGTTCATAAATCCTATCATTATTTTGTGGATAATTATATTACATTTAAAACACACAATGATAATTTGTTAAATGTAAACATTTAGAACAGCTACAAATATGGGGACTTGGTGATAACCATTTCTCATTCTTTAATATTCTGGAAGCCTCAAAACTGCAAGTGGTCTGGGTCTCTCTTGACTTCTGAGGACCCCTGAGTGTGGGTGTTTATGTTGCTGAGATTGAGGATGCTTATTTGTGTGTGGGTGAAAGAATGTGTTTGTGAGCCTGTGACGGTGTGTGTGTGTGTGTATGTGAGCATGGGGGTGTATGTGTGTTTGTGAGAGAGTGTGTTTATATGCTGCTGGGGGACCAGAGTAGGACCACCCCAGCCTGTGGGGACTGGTAGGGGGAGGGAGCTGTCAGAGCGCTGCAATCCTAAGACCTCAGGGGCATAACTTGATTTGATGATTTGGCCCGAGTAACCCTCTCAAAATAGAAAAATCAAGGGCCCAGTGTGGAGGCAGCCTGTCTGGGCTCGGGCTGGTAATGAGGACTAACAAGGGTTGATGGAGCCCGGGAGCGATGGGCTGAGATGGCCCCGAGCTGCCTGGCACCCTGGGGCCTGCAGCCATCCAGTGCTGCCCAGCCTGGCCTAATGCTATAACCCACAGAGGTCCTCGTCCATAAGGGCCGAGGGAAAGGGAGACAGCAGCTTTGCAAGCCACGGCAGAAGGACAGCCGGCTCTATGGAGCCCCAATAGGAAGCTGCCTCTGTGGGCTGGCAAAGCTGAGATCCCTACGTGGAACTTCCTGGAGGGTACCTCAAGTACCGATGAGGACAGGGGGTCTTACCTATCCCTTGAAAATATATTACATAAATACATGTTCATTTTAGGAAACTTGGAGATGGAAAAAAAAGAAACAGGTACACCCAGAGATCCCCGCTGTAGACATTTTGTTTGGTGCCATGGGGATCAGGATGTAAAGTCGGTCCATAAGGAGAAGTATTACCCTGGACAATTCCTCAGGAATGTGTCACATTGGGAGTGGACATACCACTTCTCAATCTATACAACCCAACCATTTTCCTCTGGGGTTGGACCAGATCACTGTTTGGTAGTTGAGCCCCAGAAAAAGTGGTTGGCTTGCTTTTAGGGGACAGGTACTATGAAAAATGCACACCTTGAAACATTAGATTACACTCAGCATGGGAGGATGCTCACGTCCTGGAAGGCAAATGGGAATTGAGAGGGAATTTCAGCAGCCTCGTGTCCCCATCTCACTCATGGGCTCAATGAGTAGAGTGGCAGGTCAGATCTGCACTATTTAAGCTTTTCTCTGTCTCCCACCCCCACCCTCTATGGAGTGCATAGAGTTGAATTCAGAGAAGTTAAATGCATGTGTGATGTGACTCCACTTTATATCTTTTCAATCTTTGTCTATGCATATGAATACATCTATATGATTGATTGGTTGATAAAAACAGGATCATACTTTGTATGCTCTTTTCAGCTATTAGATCCTGGATATCCTTCTATATAATATCCATATCATCCTTTGTCATGACCTCCTGGTATGCTACTGAGAAGATAATACCATCATTTGTGTAATTATGTAATCAATCCTTTATTGCAGGACATTTACTGTCAAACTTTTGTTATCCTAATGATTGCTGCAATAAATTTCCTTCTGCAGGAATCTTTGCTTTTCGATCCAGTTACTTTCCTGGAAGAAATGTTCTCAATGAGGAATTCTGCATCAAACATATTTACCAGTTTAAGTTTTTGGTCCCAGCTCACCTGCTATTTTCACTCTTATGCAGGGAAGGGGAAGAGCTTAGAAAAATTTGATCAGTATCCCAGAAAGAGGTGGATTGGTCCTATCTGTGTGGTGAAGGGCATGTGAGAGTGGTTCCAATCTAAACCCCTCTATTTTGTCTTATCATCTTCCATCGACCTCAATTTCCCTACCGTTTGCAAATAGGATGAGCTAGGCTCAGGTTACCCCTGGTTTCCTTGGAGCAATAAAGATGATGCATTACATTTATGGAGTGCTTTACAGATTTTGAAACAATTTTGTGAGTTTTATCTTGTTGAATCTTCACCAGGCAGGCTCTGTTAGTCCTTCATTTGGCAAAGGAGGGGATGGAGGTCCAGAAAAGTTAAGGGAGTTTCCCAAGTTCACAGACATCAGAATTGGGTACCAGACCTTCTGAATTTTAGTCCAGCAAACTGAAAGTGCTGCTGGGATCACAAGGTGGAAACAGTCAGGGTCTTAGCTCTCTGTCCCATTCGTAGCTAAAGGGAGGAGCCAGACTTCCTGGCTGGTGGACAGCTGTTGTTTCTGCTTGCCCAGCATCCATTCTCTTTTCCTTTAGTAACATACTGAATTTGGTTTGAGAACCACCATTAGGTTAGTAGTTGCTAACTTAAAGTATATGCTACATTTTGTCTGGCAACCCTCAGCCTTACCAGGTGTTGTTTCTCTGCTGGTACCATCACTTCAATAGTTTGTTCCTCGGTTCTTTAAGGCCAGGTGATTTTGGGTGATGAAATACATGGGAGGAAATATATGGGAGAAACTCATTCTCCCCTTCAGACTTCATCTTGTTCTCCCTGTTCAGGGTATGCATATCACCCAGATCTGGCATATTCTATCCCTCTGGATAGCAGTTGATTCAGTGATGAACATGTGACCCAAACTGGATCAATGAGACTCAGTCTAGGGACTTATTTTTTTTCGAAGGTGAAACTCTCTTCCTACTCAATTTGGAGCTGCCAGGAGCCACTGTGAGAGGGAGAACCTGCTTCAGAAATCTCATCTGAGGATACCCAGTGCAGAGGAAAGCAAAGCTTGGAGATGGAGACAGCAAAATCTCGATGACATTTTAAAAATAGTGATGTATAGTTGATTTACAATGTTATGTTAGTTTCAGGTGTACAGCAAAGTGATTCACTTATACATACACACACACACACACACACACACACACACATATATATATATATATATATATATAGCTATTCTTTTTCATATTCTTTTCCATTATGGTTTATTACAGGATATTGAATATATATCCTGTGCTATACAATAGGACCTTGTTGTTTATTCTTTATATAATCGTTTGCATCTGCTAATCCCAAACTCCCAACCCATCCCTCCCCTGCCCCCGCACCCCTGGCAACTGCAAGTCTGTTCTCTATATCTGTGAGTCTGTTTCTGTTTCATTTGTGTCATATCTTAGATTCCACATATAAGTGATATCGTATGGCACTTGTCTTTCTCCGTCTGACTTACTTTGCTTAGTATGATCATTTCTAGGTCCATCCATGTAGCTGCAAATGGCATTATTTTATTCTTCTTTATGGCTGAATAATATTCCATTGTATATAAGGACCACATATTTTTCCAGTCGATGACATTATTTTATCATCTGGAAATCCTGCAGATGTTGTGACCTTCTGCTTAACCCCTACAAAAGCAACAAATGGGACCTCCACTGCACCAGAACTTCTATTACTGCTCCTGCAAAACTACCTAAGACCTCACACTTGCTTGTACCCTCGCTGTTCTCCCTTCTGCTTTGCCAGTCTCATGCCGACACATCTACTTGAAGGAAGCTAGTCTCATGTCTATACCTTATTTAAAAGGAAGCTGGGAAAGTGTAGTTTTTGGATTATATCTCAGAAAGGCAGGCTTTACAAAGTGGAAGTGTTCAAAAGTTACAGATGTTACTACGATCTACCCCTTGGCTGCCTAGCGTCCATATGTGCCATGTTTTCATACTTATATTTCCAACCATAACAGTAGCAACAACCTGCGCTTGCTTAAAATGATACAGCTATCACTGGGACAATCAAAATGCACTTCCTCAAAGGAAGGACCCAAAGTTTCATTCGTTTCTGCACCTAGATACAAGTTCAGGTTTTCTGGGCGACGACCGTATCTCCTCTGGTTGTCATAATATCGTACTAATATTCTGTAGCCTGTGGACTAAATTGTAGACTCACATAGACTATATAAAATATTAGAGAAAAGGGGAAGGAAGAAAAAAGCAACTTTATGAAATACTAGGTATGTACGTGACACAGCAGGCAAAGAAGCAAATGTGGCTTAGCTGCCACAGGACTTATTGACGCAGCTGGCTGTGACACTGCGAGGGCGTTTATAATGTCCTTCCTCCAGTGCCCGTTTATGTTCCCTCTGTCCTCAGCAAATCAGCTGCCTGTGATTCTTTATCTGGTGGGGTGACCCAATCTTCATTCTTGGGGAATCTGAATACTTACTGGCTCTGTCCATGTGGGCTTAGAACTGTTAACTTTTTATCACTGGATATGGTAATTTTAGATGTGCCCCAGGGGGTCCCTTGGTTTACAGAAATAGTCCATTCTGCCCTCATGTGTGACAGCAGTCTACTTTGATAATCCGGATCAGTCATTTTGTCCAGCAGGGCATGATAAGTCTCATGTGTCCATGTGGAAGTCTCAGGTTCCAATTCAATGGGCCTATTATTGTGTCCCCTGGTAAAAGTATCCCTCCCATTGGTTCAAAGACCTTTACATCAGTAGAACCCAAAGTCACAGAAGGCAAAAATTTAGCAAGTGGTTCATTAGTCATCATGATGCGAGGAGCTACTCCCATCTCTTATTTCTAGGGGTGAAACCGTGGTCATTAACTTAAAGGATATAAAGATGTAGACATAGAGAATGGACTTAAGGACACAGGGGATGGGGAGGGGGAAGCTGGGGCGAAGTGAGTGAAGCATCGACACATATACACTACCAAATGTAAAACAGATGGCAAGTGGGAAGCAGCATAGCACAGGGGGATCAGCTCGGTGCTTTGCAATGACCTAGAGGGGTGGGATAGGGAGGGTGGGAGGGAGACTCAAGAAGGAGGGGATATGGGGACATGTGTATGCATATGGCTGATTCACTTTGTTGTACAACAGAAACTAACACAGCATTGTGAAGCAATTATACCCAATAAAGATGTATAAAAAAAATTCTGAAAATGAAAAAAAAACCTTAAAGAATAGACTACATCTTGTAGGGCTACATTTTGTGAGATTATTTAATAACCTGTTTATTGTGAGCTTCCTCCTCAGTAGAAACCACAGAGTATTTCCACACTCTGTCCATTCTGAGAGGTCCATTCACGTGCCTCTTCTCCAATAGTCCTTGTCACCAATCCTCCAATCTAGTTTTCTTCAAGTCTGATCAAACCATTAGCCACTGCTTGTGAAACCTAGAAGATCCACAACCCAGGGCATCTCTCTTTCCATATAAAGTGGAACGTGAGATATCCTCTTAGAGGTGTGCCCCCTGGGAGGGATTTGTTCTCCTTACTGTCCCTTAGGACCGTCTCTACGTGGGGTTATAGTCCATTTTCGTCTAAAGCCTGCGTATGGTGCAGAACTACCTGAACTACCTGAGGCTCTAGTTTTTCCCTTTTCAGTCAGCTGGTCATGTGGAACACCTCTTAAGGCTCTAGGCATAGGTTGAAGGAGGTATGGAAATGTGGAGGGAGTAGACATCCTGGGAATAGGAGTCATGCAATTTTCTTGTATCTATTGGATCAGCTAAGTTTATACGTTACGTACCACTTCTATCTCATCATGAAGTGTTTTTGGATACATCCTAATGCTGGCTGGCCACCCCTAGTTAGAGATGGGCAACTCAATTGCAAGGCCACCAGTTTTCCTATTGTTTGACATTTTTGTCTCCTCCAGGGCCAATAACAAGCTATGAACTGTTGAGGTGACATCACCAAGATGATGACATAGTAGTTCTTGACTTCACTCACCCTCACAAGAAGAACAACTAACAGCTATTCATGGACAAGACACCAACGAGAGAATCCTAGAACCATGTGGTAAGGTCTCCCCAGAGCCTATGGATCCTTCAGTGAGAAAAGAGAGCCCAAGGGGCACTTACAGCTCCCCCAACATTGTGGGTCACTTATTGGGAGTCCCCACTCTGATCTGGCCCCCTGGGGTTTGCAGGGGAATCTGTGGGGCTCCATCAGTGGGATTCTGGTTGTGATGGAGAATGGGGTATGGGCTTGTAAAAACTAGCACTTGGATCTAGGCAGACCGAGTTCTTCCCTGCATATCACAAACAGTAGCCCAACCAGCACTTTGCTCATCTGCAGAACCAAGTCGGTGGTGCAGTCCGGCCAGGGGAAAAACAGCCTGGCCCTGCCTGATCAGAAAGGCTAGCAAGAACACCTGGAAGCTGTGTAGCCCATACCACGAACTGTTAAGAGAACATCTGCCCACTCAAAGGGCAGGGCTTTGTTTCAAAGCCCCAGATGGCTCAGCTGTGGTGCTCATATTGGGGCTGGCTGCAGGCTCTACAAGGCTCTCAATCAGCCACAAATCTACCACGTCATGAAGTCCTAGTGGCAGAGCTTTGCACAACATCCAGGGCATACCAGAGCCTTCTCTTGCTTGTATCCCCCACAAAGCTGGCAGTCTTATAGGCTATACAACCATGAACTGATGAAATAACCATGGCGGGACTCATATCCCACTCCAATAACCTTTACTTCCACAGGCTTCTACCCTAGCAGTGGACCATGGTGATATTCTGTGTTGCCAGTGATTAGTGTTAGCTCCGAGCCAGGGTCAAGTACTCCCTCAGAGTTCTAGGAATTCCTTTCCCCCACCCCCCTAGGGTACAATGATCCTGAAACATAATTTGTGTCCTTTTGGTAACAGTCAGGTGAAAGTGTTATGGCACATGGCTTATAATGTTACTGCATAATTCTTTTTTAAGGGTACCCCATCTCCTTTTCAATCAGAAAGCTCTGGCTCTTTGAACTGATTTAGGGCTGGGAACTGGGTGAGAAGTAGTGAGTTTCTATAACAGTGGCTCAAATCAATCTTCTGTGCTTACTAAGTCTAGCTGGGTTTTGTTGTTGTTGTTGTTATGCACACTGAGTAAAACCTTAGGGGGTAACCCATTTATTTAAGTCATAGAGGCCTAATTATCTCCAAAGATCCCTATAGGTAAAACCCTGTAGGTAAAACCATTTTGTTTGTTACTCTGGCTCTGCTACCTATTATGGTAACTGCATCTCCCTTTTCTCTGGTATTTGAGTACATCTACTTGACCTTTGCCATCCTAAGTTTCCATCATTGCCACTTAAATCAAGGAGCTCTTTATAATGGCAACATTTCCTACTTTTATACTCTACCTACACTGGTTAGTGTGATTTTACCTAACGTGATTTTAAAGGATATTGGTGCTCTTCATCGTCAATGTATTTCTCAATACTGTGATGAAGAGATTATCTTCTGAACTCTCTTGTGGGTTATTTTTGGGGTGGGAGTTGTGAACACATGATAAATCTTATACTCTTTTATCTCCCCAGCTTTTTGGATTCTTTCCTCTATATTATATCAAGTTCTTTCTGGCATCTCAAATTCACGTAGGTTCCTGTTGACTCTAGTTTTAGTCCATCAACCAAGCAAATAAATGGAATCCTTCCCAGTAGCTTGAGTCAATATTTTGCATCCAGAATCTCTTGTAGATGTTCACACATAGAAAATTTGACCTGATCTAAAATTATGTCCCTCTCTCCCTATTCTAGGTCCATGAGACCCCCTTCATTCCCACACATATTCCTCATAATTTTTTTTTTAAGTTTTATATTAACATACAGTACAATCGACTCTTTTTTGGGCATATAATTCTATGAGCTCTAACACACATATAGATTCATGTGATTACCACCACAATCAAGTTACAGAATAATTCCCTCACCCCCAGAATCTTCCTTGTGCTACCCCTTTGTCGTCATATTCTTCCCCCACATGTAACTTCTGGAAACCATTGATCTGTTCTCCATCAATGTAGTTCTGTCTTTTTGAGAATGTCATATAAGTGGAATCATGTAGTATGTAGCCTTCGAGACTAGCTTCTTTCATTTATCGTAATGCATTTGAGACTCATCCACATTGTTGGTGTTTATCAACAGTCTGTTCCTTTTTACTGATGAATTTTCCATTGTATGGATATACCACAGTTTGTTCACCCTCTCACCTTTTGAAGGTTGTACCTAGATTTTGGCAGTTATGATTAGAGCTCTATAAACATTCATGTAGAGGTTTTTGTGTGAATGTAAGTTTTCATTTCTTTAGGGTAAATACGTGAGGAGTAGGATTGCTGGGTCATATGGTAGGTATCAGTTTAACTTCATAAGAAAATGCCAAACTGTTTTCTAGAGTGAATATGTTATTTTGCATTTCTGCCAACAATGTATAAGAGTTTCAGTTCCTCCCCATTCTTTTGAGCTCTTGGTATTGTCAGTTTTCTATTTTATGTTAGCCATCCTAATAGGTATGTTTTAATTTGTGTTTCCTTAATGGCTGGTGATGTACATCTTTTCATGTACGTATTTGTAATCCGTCTATCCTCTTTGTCCAGGTGTTTGGCCCATTTTAAACTTGAGTTGTCTGGTTTCTTACTGTTGGGTTTTAAAAAAATTCATTCTGGACAGAAGTCCTTTGTCAGATACATGATTTCACATATCTCCCAGTCTGTAGCTTGTATTTTCACTCTCATAACAATGCCTTTCAAAGAGCAAAAGTTTGTAATTTAGATGAAGTCAGTTTTTCTTTACAGATCATGCTTTTGGTGCAGATCTTTGAAACCTTTGTCTAACCCAGACCACACAGATTTTTTTCCTATGTTTTCTCCTAAAAGTTTTATACTGTTAAGTTTTACATTTAGATCTCTGATCCATTAAAAAAAATAAATTGTGAGGTTTAGAATGAGGTTAATTTTTTTTTGAGCATGAATGTCCAGTTATTGTAGCAAATTTGTTAAATGAGATACTTTCTTCACTGAACTGGTTTTGCACCTTTGTTCAAAATCAGTTGTCCCTAAATATGTGTTGATTTCTACTCTCCCCGTTCTGTTCCATTGACCTATCTGCCTATCCGTTTGCCAATAGTATACTGTCTTCATTACCCTAGCTTTACAGTAGGTCTTCATATTGGGTAGTACGATTCCTACAACTTTTTTCTTATTTTCCAAAATTGTTTTGGATATTCTAATTCCTTTGCCTTCCATGTAAATGTTAGAATTAACTTGTCTATATCTATAAAAATTCCTGCTAGGACTTTGAATGGAATTGTATTAAACTATAGATCAATTTGGTGAGAATTGATATCTTTATCTGATTAAGTCTTCCAATTCTGCTATTGGACCATCCAGTGAGTTTTTAGTTTGTGGAATTGTGCTTTTCAGTTCTAAAATTTTTATCTGGTTCTTCTCTTTTTTAAATAAATCTGGTTCTTCTTTATAGGTTCTATTTGGCAGAGGCTTTCTATCTTTATTTTCCTTTTAATTGATCCTTACTTCTTAAGCATTTTTGAAATAACTGCTTTAAAGTCTTTGTCTGATATTTCCCACATTAGTGACATTTCAACATTGGCATCTGTTTGTTGTCTTTTCCCATGTGAGTTGAAATTTTGGGGGTTCTTCTAATAGTGAGTAATTTTAAAAATTATATCCTGAACATTTAAAATATTACTTTAGGAGACTCTAGGTCTTATTTAAATCGTGGGGAGAATGCTGATATTTTGTTATGGCAAGCAATCGCCTCAGTTAGGTTCAGACTGCACATTCCAACTAGCCTTTTGTGGGTTGTTGTTTTCAGTGCCAGTTGAGTCTTCAAAGTCTGTTGCGCTAATTGAATGTGTCTCAACCTGGTGTGCTACCTGGGGTCGACCAGTCTGGGCCCTGAATGGTGGTCTATCTTGTAGTCCAATTCTCAGTCTTTGGTATACTGATTAGGGCCAGATCCATACATGTGCAGCTCAGGGGTGAGTTCAGAGTTTATAAACTACTTTATGGGATCGCTTTCCTAGATTTTCCCTCTCTGTAATCTTTCTGGGATTTTCCAGGTGCTTCTCTTTTTTGTTCTCTAGCCAGAACACTGAGGCCATAGACACCGCCACTCTGTCTTAAATTTCCCACAGCTATGCCTACATTTGGTACCAAGTGACAGGAGGAATAAGAGAGACAAAAAAAGCTGTGGGGTTTGCCTCCACCTCTTGGGACCACGGGTCCTCCAATTGGAGATGAAGTTTTCCCTTCCTCAGAATTTAAGGATCTGTAGGCTCCCCGCTGTTACTTCCTGTTCTATCTCCATGAGATTGCCTGGGGGTTGGAGCACAAGAGAATGGAGAGGAGGAAATAAAAGAAAGAAAGAAAAATGGAGGACTTCCTCACTTACCCTGAGCGTTAGGAGTTCCCTTTCTTGCTCCTGGAGCCAGAACTAGAGGGTTCCTCCTGAGCATTCTCTGTCATGTTTGGTGCCCACTTTCAGATTTCTGACTTTCTTGAGTCCAGGCTGGGAGATATCATAGAAAAAAAAAGAACACTCACCACCAGTTCATTGATACTTTAAGTTTTCCCCACCTTCTACTATTTATCTTTCAGAAACCTCAGATAGCTCCATGAATTCTGTCCAGGTTTTATAGCTTTATTAACTGGGAGGTACAGAGTAAAGTGTGCTCACTCCATCTTACCCAGAACCAGAAGTCTCTTCCCATACTTTTGACAATATAAATGGCAAACTCCTACATTTCTTTTGGTATGTTGGCCATCTTCTGCCAGGTACAACTTTGTAATTGGCCTCTTGGAGATTACTGTCATTTGACCCTCATTGTAGATCTGGAGGCAATGAGAGGATAGATTTAGGTGGCAGGGGGAATTCTTACAATGTAACTATGCCAGGTGAGGTCATTACAGGGTCTTCATATGAGGTAGAGCCAGCCTGATGACACAGGGAAGAAGAAAGCTCAGTGGGCTTTGGGCTTGGAGTACTCAGAGTCATATGGATCCTCCAGAATATAACTTTTCCAGTTCTTGAGATCTTACTCTATTCTAACAACTGCCCTTTCAAAAGACATGATAGGGTTTTGAGTTCAAGCTCCAGTGTATAATTAAACAAGCTACAGGCAGACTCTGAGTTTGATCTTAGTTACATCAGCCCTGCTAGAGATAAGAGAGTCATTCTTTCTCGGTAGTCATAGAAACTCTGGTTCTCTGACCATACTTTGAATAGAAAACTTAAAACCCCAACCTTTTAAGTTTTATTCTCTAAGCTTACCATTGCAGTTATAAATCCTAGTCTACACAGTCCTTGTATTCCTCAAGCCTCTAATAATGTTCTAGCATAGCTGCCACTCTGACCACCAAAGTCTTCATTCCGTGCTCTTCATTTCAGGTCGACACAGGCAAAATTTAAGAAATCATTTTGTCTCTAAGTGTTATAAACTAGCAATATCACATCTTTTATTGATAACTGTATCCTTACCCCATCAGGGTAGACAGCCTGTTAATCCTGTATTCTCATTTCTTCAAAGATTTATTGCTCTTTATATTACTTACCGTTTTGCTCAGGGTTCAACTGCAGATGACAGAATCCATTTTGCCAAGTTTAAGAAGGAAGAGAATTAAAATAGTATATATGTGTTTCTTAGTTTGTTTGGGCTGCTGTAACAAAAGTACCATAGACTGGGTGGCTTATAAACAACAGAAATTTGTTTCTCATAGTTCTGGAAGCTGGAAAGTGTAAGATTAGGGAACCTGCAGATTCAGTGTCTGGTTAGACCTGTTTTCTGGTTCATAGATGTCTTTTCACATGTCCTCATATGGTAGAAAGAGCAAGGGAGCTCTCTGGGGTGGGGTCTCCTTTATAAGGGCACTAATCCCATTCATGAGGGCACTACCCTCATGGCCTAATCACCTCTCCAAAGCCCCACCTCCTAATACCATCACATTGGAGATTAGGTTTCAACATATGAATTTTGGGGGACACAGACATTTAGTCTATGGCACTGTGGTAGGCAGAATTCTAAGATGGTCTCCAAGATTGTCTCCCCTTGGAGTACATGCCTTGTCTAATCCCCTTTCTTTGAGTGTGAGAAGAAACTTTGAATATGACAGGATATTACTCATGTGATTATGCTCATTATATGGCAGAAGGGATTTTGCTGCTATGTAATTAACATCCCTGATCAGCTGACTGTGAATCAATCAAAAGTGAGACTTTTCTGGGTGGGCCTGACCTAATCAGGTTATCTTTTAAAAGTTATGAGAAGAAAAGCAGATGCCTTTCTACTGGCCCTGAAGGAGTAAACTGCCATATTGTAGAGAGGACCATGTGGCAAGGACCCAAAAGCAGTCTCTAGGAGCTGGTAGTAGCTCCCAGCTGACAGAAAAATAGGGACTGTAATCACGTGGCCATGGGGAAATAAATTTTGCCAATAACCTGAGAGACTTTGGAAGTAGATCTTTCCCTAGCTGGGCCTCCTGAAGGGACAGCTGCTGACATCTTGATTTCCATGAGGTCCTGAGCAGAGGACCTAGCTAAAAGGTGCTGGACTCTTGATCCATGGAGATTATGAAATAATTAATGTGTGCTGTTTTTTTTTTTTTAAACATCTTTATTGGAGTATAATTGCTTTATATTGTTGTTGTGTTAGTTTCTGCTGTATAACAAAGTGAATCAGCTATATGTATATATATCCCCATATCCCCTCCCTCTTGCGTCTCCCTCCCACCCTCCCTATCTCACCCCTCTAGGTGGTCACAGAGCACCGAGCTGATCTCCCTGTGCTATGCGGCTGCTTCCCACTAGCTATCTATTTTACATTTGGTAGTGTATATATGTCAGTGCCACTCTCACACTTCATCCCAGCTTACCCTTCCCCCTCCCTGTGTCCTCAAGTCCATTCTCTATGTCTGCATCTTTATTCCTGTCCTGCCCCTAGGTTCTTCAGAACCATTTTTTTGTTTTAGATTCCATATACGTGTGCTGTTTTAAACTACTAAGTTCATGGCAATGTGTTACACAGCAATAGAAAACGAATACAGTATACTAACAATTTTCAGAATTCCTAGAAGGTTCAGGACCCAAACTTGAAAGCCACAAAGCTGAAATTGACACAGCCAGGAGATATACCCAACCATACAGTGAGACTGTTGTAGCAGCAATCCTGCTGCTTCTTTCATCTGATGCACAGCATTCATGAAACCAAAAATCAAACACCATGAATAAAAGCTGTGCACTATGGCAAGACTCAGATAGCATGTTGTCATGATGCTTTCTCCTATTTCTGTGAAATAGGAATCATAATAGTACCTATCTCAATAGGAATTTATAAGGATTAAATGAAATAAAACTTTTAACGTATTTTAGTAATACACAGTTCTTAATGTTCTACATGTATTAACTATTGTTATTCATAATTGACTTGCCCAAGACCACAGAACTAGTGAGAAGCCGAGTAGAGACTTAATTTTGTGTCTGTCTGCTACCAAATTCCATTCTCCTTCTTTTCATCCCTTCTTCACTTTAGCAGGAAGAGTGATCCAGGAACCCAGTTTTAAAGAGACTTTGCCCATTCCCATTCTTAGTTTCTCTGAGGAGACAGATTCACCTCAAAGGGACAGAGGAAATTCTACATAATGGAGCATAAATGTTTTATGAATTGGTCTTCACTGAGTAAATTAAAGGGTCATTAACGTACTCATTAACAAGTGCGGCACTTTGTTTGGAATTCTGAAAATGACTGGATGGACAGTGCACAACCAAATGAGCTCGTGAGGACTTCTTGAAATTCCCTAGATCAGCATCCTTGCTTTCACAATTTTCTCTCTCTCCTGACTTCTGCCTCTGGTGTCTTACACCATGTTCCAAATATATGTCTTTTTCTCCTTTACTAATTGGAATTCTTCTCTGCCTGTCACTGGGAGGGAAGGATGTGAAAGTTTGGAACATCTGCCTTTACTGGCTAAGGAAGATGTGTGTCTGTGTGTGGGCATATGCATGGGTGGAGAACAAGGCAAATGGTTTGGTGAGAATGTTTTAGACCCTTAGAATTGATGAAAAGGAGAATAATTCTAATAAGGGTGCAGAGTGAAGGGGCTAGTGAAACTGATCCAAACCAGGCGGTAAAATGACTTAATAGTATTAAGAAGGAATCTACTTATCCAGGTGCAAAAATATGATCTTTATAAAACTAAAATATTTTAAGTCAAAATTTTAATTAAAAATTAAAAAATATTATAGAGACACAGATGTAGAGAACAAACATGGACACCAAGGGGGGAAAGTGGGGGTGGTGGTGGTGGTGGGATGAATTGGGAGAGATTGGGATTGACATATATACACTAATATGTATAAAATAGATAACTGATAAGAACCTGCTGTATAAAAGATAAAATAAAATTCAAAAAAAGTATTAAAGGTGGCAGTGATCTGAGGTGCTATTTTCAGGGAGACCCATGCATAGCCATTGACTGTGGAGAGGTCTTTGAAGCTTCTCAGTGTAGTCAAGATTTGAGCAACATACAGGTCAATACAAGCCCTAAGTATTAGTCTCAGCCCTTGATTGTAAACAACTTGCTCTGGCTGATGCAAACCAAAATGGATTTACCAGGAAGGCTACTGGGATACTCACCAAATAAATGACAGAAATCAGGAGGACTGGGTTTAAGTGATGAAATACATGGAGAACTGATTAGGATGTTGCTCAATTTGTATGATAAAAATATTTCAAAAGGTTTCTGGTTTCAGATAATGGCAGAGGACCTTATATCAGACTAACTTTCCTAGTGACAACAATTTTAAATTCTTGGTAAAATACAAAAAAATAATTATTTGAAGGCATAGTAGAGTGACTAAAAGCAGGCAGAAACTGGAGGGGCTACAATCTAAGAAAGAAGCAAACACCCTAGGTAAGACTCACACTTACCTGTCTTTCCCCTGAGGGCACTCCCTAGTCTGTTCAATGTATGGGAATAGAGCTCATACAGAACTACTAATGGACTGAGGAGACAGAGGTTGGAGTTCAGGGCTGCTAGAATGGCTGAAAGTTAAGGGGGGATATCCAGGAAAAGAGGGAGTCATGTAAGAGGGACCTCCCAAATCTGCAGATCTTTCTTCAAATCCTTAGCTGACTGTGAAGACATAGGGCAAGACTCCAAGGAATCCCAGAAGAAAACACTAGCAATCTTACTAAGCAGATATTACAGCAACTCCCCAGTGCTGTGGATACATGATTTAGAGTTCAAGTTCTGCCAAAGTAAAAGAGCTTGACAATACCTTAGGCTTTTTGTTAAAATGTGAGAAGGGTCAAACTCTGGGAGTAAGGACTATGTACAAGGACTAAGGACTGCTCCTTAGGATAAAGGAAAAACTGAAAAGACCTACCTTAACAAAACTTAAAATTAAGCTTCTACAAGATCAGGGTTATCTGCCAGTAATTTAACTGCTTGCTAGAACAAGAATCAATACTCTTCTAAGGAAGATAATGGTATCCAGAGCCCTATAACATCATCCTCAATGTCCTAGATGTAATAAAAAAATATATATTATTAGATATGAGAAGAAACAGGAAAATGGGACCCAAAGTCAAGAGAAAAAACAGTAAATAGAAACAGACCCAGAGGGCTTCCCTGGTGGCGCAGTGGTTAAGAATCCGCCTGCCGATGCAGGGGACACAGATTTGAGCCCTGGTCCAGGAAGATGCCACATGCTGCGGAGCAACTAAGTCCGTGCGCCACAACTACTGAGCCTGCGCTCTAGAGCTGCGAGCCACAACTACTGAGCCCGCGTGCCGCAACTACTGAAGCCCGCACGCCTAGAGCCTGTGCTCCACAACAAGAGAAGCCACTGCAATGAGAAGCCCGCGCACAACAAGGAAGAGTAGCCCCCGCTCGCCACAACTAGAGAAAGCCCGCGTGCAGCAAAGAAGACCCAACGCAGCCAAAAAAAAAAAAAAAAAGAAACAGACCCAGAGATGATCCGGATGTCAGTTTTAGCAAAAACTTTAAAATAATTGTGATGAATATGTTGAGTCTGTAGGAAAAGATGACATAATGGGTGAGGAGAAGAGGAATTTCAAAAGATATATGAAAACTGTAAAACAGAATCAATGGAAATGCTAACACTAAAAAATAAAGTATCCAAAATAAAAATTCTGTTGGATGAGATTAATGCAGATTTGACAGACTAGAAAAGAGGATGAGTGAATTTCAAGACAAGTCAATGGAAATTATCTGAAGTGAAACAGAGAGAGAAAAAAGGTGAAAATAAAAGAATAGAGTCTTAATAACCTTTGAAAGAAATATTAAGGAGCTTAGAATACATGTATTTGGAGTCCCAGAAAAAAAAAAGAAAAAAAGAAAGAAAAAGGAACAGGAGCATGGGGTAGGAAAAATAATTAAACAAATACTGACTAAAAATTTCCCAATTTGATCAAAACCAGCAATTTATAGAAAAAAAGAGAGCAAACACCAAGGAAGATAAATACAAAGAAAATCACACATGATCAAAATGATGAAAGCAATGGATAAGAAATAAGTCTTAAAGGCATCCAGATAAAAAGTCTAAAAAAGCAGCATACAAGGGAAAGATGATAAGAATAACAGCTGACTCCTCATAAAAAACATTCCAGAAGAGAATGGGATGACATATTTAAAATCAGAAAAAATAATCAGTCAACTTAGAATTCCATATCCAGTGTAAAAATCTTTCAAAAATGAAGGCAAAATGAAAAAAAAAACCAAAAATGAAGGCAAGAATAAAGATATTATCAGATAAGTGAAGGCTGAGAGACCTGCACTGTAAGAAATGCTAATGGGCGTTTTTGAAGAAAAGGGAAAATGATGCCAGATGGAAACTTGAATCCAGGGGAGAAAATGAAGAGTAATAAAAATGTAAATATATGGGAAAAGAAAGATTAAAAATTACTTAAATGACAATTCTCTAGAATGAAAATAATAACAATGTATTGTGTAGAAGGAAAATATATGACAGCAGTAGTACAAAGAGTGGGGGATGAAATAGAATTTTACTGTTGTACTGTTTTACTTCACACTTCTTGTGTGTGAAGTAGCATAATATTAATTCAAGGTACATTGTGATAAATTAAATATGTATATTGTAATCCTAAGAGAACCACCAAAAAATAATGCAAAGAGGTATGGCTTAAAGGCCAATGGAGGAGATAGACTGGAATACTAAAAAAAAAAAAAAAAAAAAAAAAAAAAAGATTAACCCAAGAGACAGTAGGAAAAGGAAGAACAGAGGAACAAAAAACATAGGGGACATATACCAAAAAATAGTAAGATGATAGAACTAAATCCACCATATCAGTAAAGTTTTAAAATGTACATGGAGACTAATACTAAACACTCCAGTTAAAAGATAAATATCAAAGGGATAAAACAGTAAGACCCAACTATATGTTTTCTATGAGAAACTTACTTTCAATCTAAAGACTTAGACAGATGGAAGCATGGAAAAATATATAACTTGTAAACACTTAGCATAAGAAGACTGAAATGACTGTATTAATATCAGACAAGTTAAAAAGTATCACAGAGATAAGAGGGTCATTTTATAAGAATAAATGGGCCAATTCATCAGGAAGGTATAACAATCCTAAATGTGTGTACATCTACTAACAAGCTGCAAATATATGAAGCCAAAATGGATGGAAATAAAGGAAGAAAAAGAAAAATCTATAACCATTGTTGGATATTTTAATATCATGTCACTGTCATTCACAGAACCAGTAAATAAAACATCAGTTAGTATATAGAAAATTTGAACAACACTATGAACCAACTTGACCTAACTGACAATTATAGAACAATACACCCAACATCTGTAGAATACACAATCACATTCTTTTCCAATGCATATGGAATGTGCACTATGCTAGAACATATACTAGGCCATAAAACTAGTCTTGATGAATTTCAAAAGATTGAAATGATACAGAGTATGTTCTCTGATCACAATGATACTAAATTAGAAATCAATAACAATAAGATATTTGGAAAATCCCTAAATATTTGGAAATTAAACAGTACACTTCTAAGTAACCATAGGTCATGGAAGTAATCATAAGGGAAATGAGAAAGTACTTTGAACTAAATGATACTGAAAACACAACATGTAAGAATTTGGGATAAAAATAAAGCATTATAGCTTTATATCAGCTTGAAATGCTGATATTAAGAAAAAACGTTTAAAATCAGTTTAAAATCAGTGATCTGGCTTCCACCTTAAGAAGCTAGAAAAAGAAAGAAATAAATTAAGCCTAAAGTTAATAGTGAAGAGGAAAACATAAAGATAACTGTAGAAATCAATAAAGTAAAAAATAAGTCAAAGAAAATGGAGGTGATAGAGAGTCCAGTGAACTTGAAGACAGATGAGTAGAAATTCTATAATCTGAAGTAGAGAGTGAAAATGATTGAATAAAAAAGAGAATAGAGGATCAGGGAGCTGTGGGACAACATCAAAAGGTCTAATGTCTTTGGAATTGGAGTCCCAGAAGGAGAAGAGAGAGAGCATAGGGCAGAAAAGAAAATATTTGAAGGTATAATGGCTGATTAATAAGCCTGACAATATTAAAAAAAAGCAAACCTATGCCCAAGTGCCCAGGCCACACCCCATATCCATATCATCAGAATCTCTGAGATGGGACTCAGGCATCAGTATTTTTTAAAGCTTCCCAGGTTCAGCCGAGGTTGACAACTACTGACCTAAAAAGGACTGGGCCTTAAAGCAAGATACAGAAGAGATTATATGGTTGTTCTGTGCTGATTTGCTTGTAAATGTCTGTTCAATAAACGTCTCCATGAGTGGAAGAGAAAAAAATAAACCAGTCATGTAGATAGCACCTAAACAAACAAACAAAAAAGATATAATGGCGGAGAATTTCCATTAGGTGAAGACATAAATGGACAGATTCAAGATTAGTGACTCTAAGGATAAATATAAAGAAAATTACATCTAGGCAAATCATAGTCAAAGTGCTAAAAACCAAACATAAGGAGAAAAGCTTGATAGCAGCCAGAGAAAAGTGATACAATACATGTATGGTGCCAATGACTCAAATTTCCACTGACTTCTCATCAGTAATCATAGAGGCCAGAATACAGTGGAAAAACATCTACAATGTGCTAATTTGAAAACAAAAAAGGTCAATCTAGCATTATATCTCCCATGAAAATATTCTTTAAGAATAAAGATGAAATAATGATATTTTCAGATAAAAGAAATGAGAGAATGTGTTGCCAGCAAACCTGTACTACAAGAAATGCTAAGGATAGTTCTTTAGGTTGAAGAGAAATGCATCAGGTAGAAATTCTGATCTTTAGGAAGGAATGGAAAGCACCAGAAATGGTAAATAAATGTGTAAATATAAAAGTCTCACAAATACAAATATTTATAAAGTATCTCACAAAGAAAACTCCCAGCCCAGATGGCTTCATTGGTAAACTCTATCAAGTACTTAAGGAAGAAATATACTAATATTCAATAAACTTTTTAAGAACACAGAGGAGGAAGGAATACTTTTGTTCATATCAAAACCAGACAAGGACATTAAAAGAAAATAAATTACCAGTATCCCTCAGGAATATAGATTTTAAAATCCTGAGCAAAATATTAGCAAATTTGGTCTGGCAATATAGACAATGAATAATATATTATGACTAAAAGAGACTTATTCCAAGAATGCAAGATTGCCATAACATTTGAAAATCAATCAATTAAATTCATCACCTAAACAGATTAAGGGAGAGAAACTATGAATAGATGCAGAAAAAGTCAGAGCTGCCAGCCCAGCAGGAGGTTGATGTCACCTACAAGAGTGGAAAATTGTGGTCCTTTGCCTGATTTCCAGATTTCTATCAGTTCTTAGACCCAGAGCTCATTGAAGGGAATTATGGCTTCCAGGGAGCACAGTAAAGATCCTACTTAACTAGAAATTGCAACTACCACTTGGCAACTTTTAGGTCCTTATGCCAGTGAAACCAATAGAAAGAGAAAGGAGTTACTGGCTCCAGTTACCATGAGGAGCTAGGTTTGATGCTACATAATGGGCACAAGGAAGACAATGTCTGGAACCTAGAAGATTCACTGGGAGCTTATTTTGGGGCTTCTGTGCCCGTGGGCAACTCTAGCAACAATGGCTCTACAAGGTGTAGGCAACTAAGGATTTAGACTTCCTGGGGATGAAGGTGTAGGTCACTCCAGCAGGGAAGGAATGCAGACTAGTCAAAATGGATGCTGAATGAGCGTGATGGTGAATGCCAGTTATAACAACTCTAGGACCAGCTGCAGTAGTACGGATGTACCGAGTTTGGCTTACTAACCTCCTTTAATTCTTTTTGGAATATTGCAATTTGCCATTACCTTGAAGAACTGGATTTTCTCTCTCACCTCTTGGGGAAGTATTGAAAGTGTATTGATCTGATATAAGATCCATGTATTATAAATGGGTATGAGCAGATCTGAAAGGCACAATGGATAATTGTACTGGACCCCATTTGTGTGCCACCCCAGGTCCATGTGGCCACACCTTCCCTCTGCCTGGGCCTTGGTCACTTGCCTTGCTCTTCAGATGAGCAGCCCTAGCGAGAGCTCACCCTATTGTTCCACTGCAAGAAACCCGGATCTCCAGCACTGCCATTGCTACCGTTGCAGATGGAGGGTCCTTGAACAAGAAGAGACTGTCTGCTCTGTCCTGGACCCCCAAAAGCTCTGGCTCCTCTAGAGGTTGCCCAGGAGACCAGGTTACACGTTTCAGAAAAGCAAGGGTGCAAATGCTCCATAGAGCTGACTTTGACTAATGGGAGACGGGGACTGGGAAGGAATCAACAGATAAATTCTTCTCCATTCCTCCTCACAAATAGACTCTGTAAGAGGTGCAGCAGATGAACCATTAAGATCTGAAGATCTGCAAGACTCAACAGTCAGTTGCATTTGTTATGAAACTGTGGCTTGCTTCTTAAATATCCCCTCTATTCGCTGTCCCTCCTTTCCTACCTCAGTCTCCTTTTCCCTGGTATTGCACTCTGCAACTAAATGTCAGTAGGTAAGCTTCTCCTCCAGGCAGGCTCTCTTTTCCAGGGAACGTGGGTTAAGGCAGGTAGTGATAATGTTGTTAATGAGGATATTGATGTAGTTGTGATGAGGCTGGTGAAAGTGGTGATGGGGTCATGGAGAATGATGGTGCTGTGGGTGACGATGGTATGGGTGAGAACTTACGAACGTATTGTGAGGAAGTTGAAAGCCTGGGAAGTCAAGGGTTATGGTAGATTGTATAACTGTTCAACTCATATTTGGTATCTTTTTCTTTTGTGCTCTTCCCTGGGGAAGGATTACATATCTCCATCCATTTGAGCCTAAGCATGGCCATGTGACTTGCTTTAGCCAATAAAGAAGCTGTAAAAGCCAGTGTGTGCTTCTGCCAAGTTCACTCTCCTTCTGTCGTGATGATCGGTGATCACCAGTAGGGTGCTCCTTCAACACGGTCTTGGAGCAGAGCCATAACTGATCTGTGACAGACAAGCAGCATGAGTGGGATATAATCTTTTGTAATTGAGAGTCAATGAGATTTTAGAGAGTTTGTTACAATAGTGTAATCTAGGATACCCTGACTTATATGTGAGAAAGGAAGTCTGTCCAAGGAATGTGCCTTTGGGATACTAGTGGTAAATAGGAAAAAGTACTGCCTTAAAAAGATATGTTCTAAAAGTCCAGGACCAGATGGCTTCACAGGTGAATTCTATCAAATATTTAGAGAAGAGCTAACACCCATCCTTCTCAAACTCTTCCAAAAAATTGCAGAGGAAGGAACACTCCCAAACTCATCCTATGAGGCCACCATCACCCTGATACCAAAACCAGACAAAGATACTACAAAAAAAGAAAATTACAAACCAATGTCACTGATGAATATAGATGCAAAAATCCTCAACAAAACACTAGCAAACAGAATCCAACAACACATTAAAAGGATCATACACCATGATCAAGTGGGATTTATCCAAGGGATGCAAAGATTCTTCAATATACACAAATCAATCAATGTGATACACCATATTAACAAATTGAAGAATAAAAACCATATGATCATCTCAATAGATGCAGAAAAAGCTTTTGACAAAATTCAACACCCATTTATGATAAAAACTCTCCAGAAAATGGGCATAGAGGGAAACGACCTCAACATAATAAAGTCCATATATGACAAACCCACAGCAAACATCATTCTCAGTGGTGCAAAACTGAAAGCATTTCCTTTAAGATCAGGAGCAAGACAAGTATGTCCACTCTCACCGCTATGATTCAACATAGTTTTGGAAGTCCTAGCCATGGCAATCAGAGAAGAAAAAGAAATAAAAGGAATACAAATTGGAAAAGAAGAAGTAAAACTGTCACTGTTTGCAGATGACATGATACTATATAGAGAGAATCCTAAAGATGCCACCAGAAAACTACTAGAGCTAATCAATGAATTTGGTAAAATTGCAGGATACAAAATTAATGCACAGAAATCTCTTGCATTCCTATACACTAATGATGAAAAATCTGAAAGAGAAATTAAGGAAACACTCCCATTTACCACTGCAACAAAAAGAATGAAATACCTAGGAATAAACCTACCTAGGGAGACAAAAGACCTATAAGACATTGATGAAAGAAATCAAAGATGACACAAACAGGTGGAGAGATACACCATGTTCTTGGATTGAAAGAATCAATATTGTGAAAATGACTATACTACCCAAAGCAATCTACAGATTCAATGCAATCCCTATCAAATTACCAATGGCATTTTCTACAGAACTAGAACAAAAAATCTTAAAATCTGTATAGAGACACAGAAGACCCCGAATAGCCAAAGCAGTCTTGAGGGAAAAAAATGGAGCTGCAGGAATCAGACTCCCTGACTTCAGACTGTACTACAAAGCTACAGTATTCAAAACAATATGGTACTGGCACAAAAACAGAAACAGATCAATGGAACAAGATAGAAAGCCCAGAGATAAACCCACGCACCTATGGTCAACTAATCTATGACAAAGGAGGCAAGGATATACAATGGAGAAAAGACAGTCTCTTCAATAAGTGGTGCTGGGAAAACTGGACAGCTACATGTAAAAGAATGAAATTAGAACACTCCCTAACACCATACACAAAAATAAACTCAAAATTGATTTAGAGACCTAAATGTAAGACCGGACACTATAAAACTCTTAGAGGAAAACATAGGAAGAACACTCTTTGACACAAATCACAGCAAGATCTTTTTTGATCCACCTCTTAGAGTAATGGAAATAAAAACAAAAATAAACAAATGGGACCTAATGAAACTTAAAAGCTTTTGCAAAGCAAAGGAAACTACAAACAAGACAAAAAGACAACCCTCAGAATGGGAGAAGATATTTGCAAACGAATCAATGGACAAAGGATTAATCTCCAAAATATATAAACAGCTCATTCAGCTCAATATTAAAAAACAAACAGCCCAATCCAAAAATGGACAGAAGACCTAAGTAGACATTTCTCCAAAGAAGGCATACAGATGGCCAAGAAGCACATGAAAAGCTGCTCAACATCACTAATTATTAGAGAAATGCAAATCAAAACTACAATGACGTATCACTCACACCAGTTAGAATGGGCATAATCAGAAAATCTACAAACAACAAATGCTGGAGAGGATGTGGAGAAAAGGGAAGCCTCTTGCACTGTTGGTGGGAATGTAAATTGATACAGCCACTATGGAGAACAGCATGGAGGTTCCTTAAAAAACTAAAAATAGAATTACCATATGACCCAGCAATCCCACTACTGGGCATATACCCAGATAAAACCATAATTCAAAAAGACACATGCACCCCAATGTTCATAGCAGCACTATTTACAATAGCCAGGTCATGGAAGCAACCTAAATGTCCACTGACAGACGAATGGATAAAGAAGATGTGGTACATATATACAATAGAATATTACTCAGCCATAAAAAGGAACGAAATTGGGTCATTTGTAGAGACGTGGATGGATCTAGAGACTGTTATACAGAGTGAAGTAAGTCAGAAAGAGAAAAACAAATATCATATATTAACACATATATGTGGAACCTAGGAAAATGGTACAGATGAACCGGTCTGCAGGGCAGAAATTGAGACACAGATGTAGAGAACAAATGTATGGACACCAAGGGGGGGAAAGTGGAGGGGGTGGTGGTGGTGGTGGTGGTGGTGGGATGAATTGGGAGATTGGAATTGACATGTATACACTAATATGTATAAAATGGATAACTAATAAGAACCTGCTGTATAAAAAAATAAATAAAATAAAATTTCAAAAATTCAAAAAAAAGAAAAAGTTATGTTCTCTCTTGGAACAACCTTCTGGATAGAAGTTTTGGGAAAATCATAACCCCATTTGAAACTGGCCAAAAGCAAAATGAAGAAAACTGTCTTCACGGGCTGAGGCAGCTGCTAGTTCATCTCATCCTTGCACGTCTGTATTAGTGGGGTTCTTCATGAGCTTAGGAGTTCTGCAGAGTTCTCATGAAGTGAATTTGTGTGCTTGCAGGCTGCGATGGAGCTGGGAGAGGAAGATGGGGTTGTCGGGCGGGGGAGTGTGGCAGAGAGTCTTCCAATATCCATGAATGCTGCTGGGCTGATGCAATCAGTCCTGTGCAGAGGGCACAGATCTCTACTTTCCCCACCAGCCCATGAGGGGGGGCGGTTCCTGCTAATGAGGCACTCAGGCTAATTCTCATTAATGCTCTTTATTTACAGGCAAATGAATCAATTATGGAACGCATCGTTTTCTCAGTCAGTTTTGTCTCCATTTTCGATCTGCTGGTGTTCTGGGCCAGGAATGCCAAGCCCTGTCCTTCTTGGGGTGGTTCGTTTGGAGTTAGAGGATAAGGAGGGGCCTGCATGTTTTGGTGGCGAGTGGCAGGCGAAGAGATAGAAGATGGCTTCATTAGGAACAGCCAGGGGGTGCAGACTTGGAGTGGAATAATCTAATTGATTTTGCATCCTCCTCCTTGTCCCCGCCTCACCCAGAATATGCAAATTCTGATTAAAACCTCCCTCCAGAAGACTGACTGACTCCCTAGCTAACAGGAGTAAGCACAAGTTATGCCATCTTTCAGAACATGGGCTGCCTAAAGGTGCATGCTCCGTGCTCCTTGCCCTACATTTTCCTAGTCTTTGTAAAGGGGGTAGTGGGGGGAGGTGCAGTGAAAGGAGTGAAAGCACGAAGGAAAAGTGGCAAGTATGTGATAGTCATGATAGTCATGCAGTCAACAGCCATGAATGGGCACCTACTGTGTTTTACTCTCTTAGGTAATGGAAACTCCTAGAAAAAAAGGCAGTCATGATCCTATTCCTTCACAATGCTTACATTCTGGCAAGGAAGACAACGGTTTGAACAATTAAAGATGCAATAGGTGCATCTAAGGCGCTTTAGTTGGGAACCTAACGTTGCCTGAATGGTCAAGGGGGAAATGATATTTAAGAATAGACCTGAGAATGGGTAGCAATGAACGTTAGGGAATGCATTTATGCAGAATACGTTCTTGTGCAGATGTGTGGGTGCACACATACACAGGTGCACACACAAAGTAAAACCATGGGTAACGAGGTAAATGAATTAGCACACAGAGTAAATTTTCCAGCTTGCCACGTTTATAATCCATTGAGCACCCAGATGATTTTATTGCCAACAAATTAGATGTAGATTTTCTTTTTTCAAAATTAATTTAACGTTCCCTGCCCTCTTAAGCAGGCTAAGAGTTGCTTTCTTCATACTTCAGGGCCTCCACTGTGAATATCATGACTATTCAATGCTCCAAGAGAGTGCTTCCTCAGGATTTATTTAGGGGTATATAATAATTTTATCCCACTGAGATGGCTTCAGACTGCTTTGCTTTTTGAGTTCCTATGTCTGCTTTTTATAGTTTGCTGTCTCTTTCTTTGCTATTGGGCTGTCAACTGTCACTTCCTGCAGCTGTCAGAAAGCCTGGCTTTGGCAGGGCTCACCACTACCAGCATCTGCCCTGCCCCCAAAACATACACTCACTGATTCCATTCTGATCAGGTACTGCTTGGGAGTCCAGACTTGGCTTAACTAAGCTGTGAAGCGGTGGTCCTTAAAGTGAGGCCCCTTGGCCGGCAGCATCAGCTTCACCTGGGAACTTGTTAGACATGCAAATTCTTGGGCCCCATCCAAGACCAGATGAATCAGAAACTCTGGGGGTGGGGCCAGTGGTCTGTATTTAACAAGCTGTCCTGGTGATTCAGATGTCGCTTACTGACGCAGTGCTGTAAGATAGGATAAATAGAGTCCAAGTGAGGGCTGAGTTGCTCTCCCATGTGTGAAGTGCATGCTCATTACAGCATCAACTGTGATCTATGTTCCGTCCAATCAAGGGACTTGCATTTCTTCCTGGTTCTTGGCTATTGTTCGGTGTGATTGGATTGTTACAGGGTGGCTGAGCCCTGGGAAAGGGTGTGTGTGCATGTGCTCATGAGCGTAAATGCATACACACCCCGAGAGAGAGAGAGAGACAGACAGACAGACAGACAGACAGAAAGCCGGAAAAATCCGGGGCCCAGAGTGAGCAGCGTCTTGGGCTCCAATTCCCTGCTCTTAGCTGCTAGAGTTTCCCACATGTCCTGCTTTCCGAGCTCTGGCCTGATCCCTGCAGTTTGGGGTCCCGATGGTCCTTAGATAACAGAAGTGTCGCCTGATTCCCCCTCTCACCGCCCCTGAGTGGCTGCCTGGGGCCCAGACTGAGTGTCAGGAACACTCTGAGAGGCATCAGCTGGCGGAGACACTGCCAGAGACTCTCCAAACATACATCTTGGAAGGACAGCTGGGATATGTGTGGGAGCCTCGGAGATGCATGGATTTGGGTTTGTAAACATGGGCCTGTTAAATTCAGAGTGGGCCATGGGCCTAGGAGAGCGCCATAGCATCTTCTGGCAAATGCTGAACATTCTGAGTGGTTTTAAAGGTATTGGTTTTTAACGTATTGCTCATACCTTATCTATGTAAGGAGATATAGGAGGCCTGCTTTAGCGTAGCTCATTAGCAGGGGGAGGAGAGAGGAGGGGTTGGCACTGGTTGAACACCCACCACACTCTGTGTGCCAGGGACTCTCCATGAACTGTCTGATTTTGTCTTTACCCCCTTGGTGAAGGGCTGGGCTTGTCAGCTCTGCTCTATAGACTAGGACGTCGACTGAGAGCAAACGTCTGGGCCCGAGGTGTCCCAGTGAGTTCGACCTGAGCTGATGTGGAGGATGTGTTTTGTGAGCAGCCAAGACTTTGGAGGGTGGCTGACATGATGGTGATGAGAACGCTCTGCCCACAGTGGGAGCACACGGTCACGGTCACGGTCAATTGTCATAGGGAGCTGACATTCCCTTAGGACCGGCCAGCTCAGTTTGCCTAAATCAGAGTTTGCCAGAGAGAGAGAGAGAGAGAGATCTGCCAGACATGAATCCCATGAGGTGCTCCTCAACCTCAAGGCCCCACTGGCCAAATCTGTTTGGGAATTGTCGTAAAACTACATTCTACTCTTGGAGATTATGAATCATGGTACAAATTGTATCAGGCAGAGTCCAACAAGAGAAACAGGGCTAGTGGGGTAGATAGAAAAATCGATAGGGATTTATAGCAAAGAGTTGTTTTATGCAGCTGTCGGGGCTGACCAGACAGATCTGGAGTCTGAAGGGCAGGCTGTCAGGAAGGGCAGGCTGAGGGTCCTGCGCACGGGGTGGGGCTCCAGGCCACAAGCGGCACTTCTTCCGCAGGGAAGCCTCAGCTCTGCTCTTAAGGCCTTTGGACCGATTGAATCAGGCCAACCTAGATTATCTAGGATTATCTGTCTTACTTAGAGGTAACTGATTATGGATTTTAATCACATCTATAAAATAACACTTTAGATGTAAAGTAACACAGTGACACTTAGATTAGTGCTTGACTGAATAAGTGGGGATTTAGTCTAGACAGGTTGACTTAAAACTGACACTGAGAAGTCCTGTACCTAAGACGCCTTAGTTTTTTTGAGCCCATTGTTTCCCAAAGTTACAGGGACAAGAACCACCTCTCATCCCCATCCCCGCCACAATAGCCATTTACACCCAGTGTACCTCACTGGACACTTTGGAAATCACTGGCCCAGCTCTCTGGTCTGACCTAAGAGGTGCTGGGCAGTGAAAGCCCAGAGCACGAGTCGATCTGGCTCCTGTTCAAAGTCTCTCAACAGTGGTGCTGTTTACATTTGGGGCCAGATAATCCTTTGTTGCTGGGGGTGAGGGCTGTCCTGTTTACTGTAGGATGTTTAGCAGCATGCATGGCTTCTATCCACTCGCTGTCAGTTGCATACCACTTCCCCCCAGCAGTGACAACCCAAAATATCTTCAGACATTGCCAGATGTCCCCATTGAAAACCACTGGCGTAGAAGAATAAATTACAGGACAGCACGGGGGCTTTGCAGGCCCAGCAGCCTGGGTTTGAATCCTGCCTCTGTCCGTGTTATTTTTACTTACATTCCGTCATATCCCAAAAGGATCTGAGTGACTAAATCTGTCATTTTGGGGAACAGATCCATGGTCCTAGGGAAGTTATTTTAACTTTTGTGAGCCTCAGTTTTCACCTCTGCAAAGTGGGGATCACGATAGGACTTGCCTCGTTGGGTTATTAAGGGGATTCACTGGAGTGGAACAAGCAGGGTGCCTGGATCTTGGTGGTTATTCCAAGAATGTTAGTTCCTTACCCTCCCAAGAGGGAAACTGAGTCTCGCAATTAGGCTTGCAGAGGCATCCTAGAGTCGGGGAGCTGGAAGGATCTTGGCTTCCCCAGGTCCATTTTCTGGATGAAAAGACCAGCCTAGCACCTGTCTGAGGTCCCAGAACTCCAGGCCAGGGAGAGTCCTCAACCGTGAAGTGTGTAGCTTCCCTGGGTGGGAACAGCCCAGGTATCGCTTGTGGTTCTAGCTGCTGCTGAGTCTAGAGAGAAGTCCTTAGGGCGCGAGGGGCACTAAGGCCCCTCCGAGGGCTCGGGACACACCCAGCTCCTCTCTAGGCCTCTTCCGCAGGCTGCTCAAGTCAAATCATCCCGTCACGCAGGCCATGGTGCGGAAGCTGGAGCGCCATGGCAGATTTATGAACAGGGCACCCCTGCGCAGCCCAGGTCACGCCTTGCCAGGAGGTTTATTAATGGCCTTTCATCTAGCACTCAGGTTTGCAAGCTCTGGCTGTTCCCTGGATCACAGTCAGACGTGGGGAGGCACACCACACCAGCAAAACCTTTCTCTTCACTCGGCGGCGGGGGCTTGGCGCAGTAGGGTAATCTAGATACTTCCGTACGAGCTCCACTGGGATCAGAACCCACAGCCCTCCTTCCTCCTATCTTGGCTTTCTCTCAGCCCATTGGGATATCTCCCCTGGTAGCCTCAGCTCCCCTGGTCAGGATGGGGACCACTACCTCAGGCCTCAAAGGGAAGCTGAGAATACCAGCCTTGGGCCAGAAGCGCTTGGCCCTGGCCCTGGGCATTGCGTGTACCAGATGGATGACACTGGGGAGCCACTGCACCTCTTAGAACCTCAGTTTCCTCCTCTGTAAAATGGGGACAATAATTGCCACCCCACAGGATGGTTGTGAGTATTCATTGAGTCCTGTTCAGATGGGCGTAGTAGGGGCTTCCTCTTTCCTTCCCCCCACCCCACCATGCCCAGCACAGGGCCTGCATTGGACTACGCCCTCCTCATGGTGTGGAGGCATGAATCACCGTGGGGCGTGGTCCCCAAGTGTGCAAGCTGGGACACAGCCACCCCGTGGCAGCGTCAGAGGGGCTCCTGCCCCATCCTTTTGAAGGACATCATCTTCCAAGCCAGGGAGAGCTTGAGGAGGGACCCCATAACCCCCTCAGACCTTGGGAACCATCCATGTCTGAGACCAGGAAAGGGGTGGAGGAAGGGCATTTTCTAGGCTGTCAACCATTCATCAGTAGAGGAGTGAATCAAGCTGCCTCCTCCCGACACTGATGGAATGTCCCCGCAGCATCTCCTGAGGGCTTGTTAGAAATACAGATCCTGGGGCCCCGCCCCAGACCCCAGGGTGGAACCACTGTCAGTGATGAGGGAGAGGCCCTGAGGGGTGAAGAGCCTCTTCCTCCAAGGCCGTGGTGCCTGGGAGGTCTTCCTGCTTCACTCTCCATAGTCCTGCTGGGATGCCAGATACCTGCACCAGGAGTTCTGGGTGTCCACTTCTAGCATTTTTTATTTAGGAGGTTGGCCTAGAAGACCCCCAAGGTCCCTTTCAGCTCTGTCACTGTGCTCACAGGAGGGAGTTCCAGAGAGGGGAGGAGCAGCGGCCTGTCTCTGTCCCGGGGGTGGCTGAGCTCCTGGTGGTGCAGATACGCTGAGCCACTGATCCTAGAGGCAGGATGGAGCCCCAGAGCTGCTGTTCCCGCGGCCACAGCTAGCCCTGCGTTTTAGGATGTGCCTGGTGGGCTTGAGCTGAGAGGGGGTCCTAGCTACCTCCTTGCCAAATTCCTTAACCCCCATCCCCCTCCAAAACGCACACTCTTGGAAACTGTTGTGAGCTGCAGAGCAGTTAGCAGCCCATGATATGCCGGACTGTATGTGAGATGGACTTGCTGGGGACCCCTTTTCTACCCTGTGCATTGCAGACCCCACCTGCCTCTCCTGGGCCACTTCTTTAGCAGGCAAACATTGGCTGAGAACACACTGTGGGGACATAAGAGTCACAGTCTCTGAGCCTCAAGAAGCAATAAGCTGGTAGGGAAGACAGACTGATAATCCAAGAAGAGCTTTGCAATGTCATAGGCTGTCTGATGGACAGATATATGCCCAGGGCTCCAGATGGCCTCCCTGGAGATGCAGCTGGAGCGGTCAGCAGGGCCAGTTCTGGCTTCTCTGCAAGCAGATGGGCTTAACTTTGAGGTCAGTGCCACCCCCCCACTCCCCATTCCCCTGCCCCAGCTGACCCTGGTCTGGTGGAGACCCTCCAACCCCAGCCAGTTCCAGGTTCTGATTTGGGGTGTGGAGCCCAGGATCCGCTCTCGGTCCCTGAGCTGCCCTGTTGGCTGGCCCGCCTCTCAAGCCCTGAGCAGGCAGCTGCTGCGTTAGCTGGAAAGGCGCTCTGCTCTGGCGAAGATGAGTGCTCTCACCTCCTCCCTCTGGACCTCACACAACCCGGCCTCTGAGGGACCCCTGGGGAAATGAGCGCAGAGGAGCCTGGCAGTTTAAAAGCCCTATAATTGCAGTGCTGGTTTCTAGCACCGCTCTGGGTTTCCTACGTTAAGGAAAGTTTACAAGGCCCCGGAAACAGCTCCGATGCCAGCAGGCTCTGGAGATGCAGGCTGGGGCAGCAGAGGGAGGGAGAGAATGTTTCTTGAAGGATCCCTGAGATTCTCCCATCCCTATGAGCCCCTGGGGCCTGGAAGGGAGGCCTCTGGGATACAGGGAGAGAAAGTTCCAGGGATGGGAAGTTTAAGGAGAATCGGGCAAAAGTTTTTCTGGGGCTCTGAGTTTTCTTAGTGCATTCAAAAATGTTTATTAAGTCCCTGCTTTACATGCCTGTTCTAGGCACTGAGATCCATCAGTGAGCAAAACAGATCAAGTCCTTCCTTGCCCTTAAAGCGCTCACACTCTACTTGGGAGATACAAAAGAAGCACGTGTGCAAATACAGATGTGGAATAATGTCAGGGAATGAGACGTGGGAGAAGAAAAATAAATCAAAGTCATGTGATAGAAAGGTTGGGGAAGACGATTTTAGACAGGGTAACCCAAGAAGACCTCTAAGGAGGTGACCTTTGCCCTGAGACTGGAGGGAGTGAAGCAGTGTAGGAGGTGAGTGGGGGAGCGGGTGGGAATGGGGTGAGGGGCAGAGGCCCGGGCTGGGAGTGTGCATGGTCTGTTCAAGGAACAGCATGGGGTGCAGTGAGGCTGGGGAGAGGGTGCGAAATGGGACCAGCGAGGGAGCTACTGCCAGATCCTAGAGGGACTCGTGGACGAGACTCTGGGTTCAGATGGAGGGATGTTGGTGGGTGTGGTGAAGGCAGTTGGAGCACCCGAGCATGGCTTCTGTTTCTATATGAAGCATGGGGTGAGAGTGGCAGCTGAGAGTGAGGGGGGACTGGGGAGCGGGGGGTGGAGGAGGGCTATGGAGAGAAGAGGAGGTATTCAATCATCATCTCAGAGAATGAGAAAGAAATTTCTAGAAAAACCTGCTGGGATTGCTGGGCAGCACTCAGGGTGCTTTGCAGTTTGTGGTCTTGAATTTAACAACTCTTTGTGTGGTTTGCTCTGTTGAGTGGCTAAAATGGGCTGGCCGAGGGCTAGCCGGTAAGGAGGGAATAAATAGACACACTCCTGCCCTCAAGCAGTTTCACCTCTGCACGGGAATTAAGTCAATGTTACAAACAACTGCAAATCAGAACAATATGAAGCTGTGCACCTCTCAGAAAGGTGTGAGAGGCTCTGGAAAGAGCTTGATGGAGGAGAAAGACTTTGGGGGCAGATAGACGTGGGCTGGAACCCCAGCTTTCCCACTCCTGAGCTGGATACTCTAAGGCAAGTCACAAAAGCTCTCTGAATCTCAGATTTTCCAAATTATAAAATGGGGATAATCCTACTAATTTAATAAGGCTGGAATGGTGATTAACTAAGGAAATATCAATAGATCTTGTGTGGAGTAGGAATTTAATGAATGGCGGCCATTGCTGTTTATTAGAACAGGGTCAGCAAATTATGACGCGTGGGCCAGTCCCATCCACCGATTGTTTTTGTACAGCCCACGAGCTAAGAATGATTTTCACATTTTAAACGGTTGGGGAAAAAAAAATCAAAAGAAGAATAATATTTCATGACACGTGAAAGTGATATGAAATTCAAATCTCGGTGTCCATGAATAAAGTTTTATTGGAACACAGCCATGCTCATTTGTTTATGTATTGTCTATGCTGCTTTTGCTCCACAACTGCAGAGTTGAGAAGTTGGTTGTGACAGAGACCATATCGCCTAGAAAGCCTAAAATATTTACTCCGTGGACCTTTACAGAAAAAGTTTGCCAACTTCCGATTTAGAGGAAGGAAGGAGAGATTGAACTGGGTACTCCGAAAGATGGCTTCTGTCGTGACCCAGTTTCTCTCTTTCTAGCAGGAGCAGGACAGGTAGGAGGCTGGGCTCCATAGGAGTCCTCTCCAAACTAGGGCTGCGCGTTTTGGGGGTGAGGGAGTGTGTTCCTGGGCTTGGACCCCTAAGCTTGTCTCCTGGCAAGCCAGATGCAGTGCCCTCTTTTCAAGACCAAAAGGAAGATAGAAAGAGCCAAAGAAACATTACAGGAAGAAGGCACGAGTCTGTGTGGATTGGGTCTGCAGGGGTGAGCGCAGCAGGGCCTTGGCTATGCAGCAACCTTTCATTTTTCTCTTGCTAACAATTATGGCAGCTGATCCAACCTTTCTCACTGTCCTCAAGCCTCTGAGGCCACCCCTGTGCTCCACTCGGCAGAGGACCCCAACCCCAAGGTCGAGGAGACCAGGCTACCTGCTGTGAAGTCCCTCTACATTCCTCCTCCCCACCCCAACTTCTCTGAATTCCCAGGATTTCTTCCTGCTGCCCCCTAGGAAGAAGCGTCCCTATCCCTGTTCAGGCTAAGCCTTCCACCCATGCTTTGATCTCATCCCTCCTTGGCTCCCCTGGGCTCTTGCTCTGTTAATTATACATCTTTCTTGCATTCTTAGTCTTGTGTCCACTGGCACTTTTCCTTTCCTCCTCTTTTTGGGAAGGTGACTAATATTTAATGAGTTCCTATTATGTGCCAGCACTCTGCTAGGTGATTGTAGATGCTGTTTCATTTGATTCTGACAAAAGCCCTGAGGTAGTATATTAGTCAGGACTTTTAGTTGCCTGTGAAAGAAACCCAACTTAAACTAGCTTAGAGGAAATTTATTGGTTCATGTCATGGGAAGTTCAAGGACAAATTTTAGACATGATTAGATCCAGGTCCTTCAATAATGTCCTAAAGAATTTCTTTCTGTATTTCTCAGTTCTGTTTTCTTCTGTATTGGTTTCATTCTCAGACAGACATGCCTCATGTGGTGGCGAAGGTGGCCACCAGCAGCTTCTAGACTTTTACTCTACCTTTGTCGCAATTCCCAAGGAAAGAGAGCGTCAGCAAAAATCCCAGGGCTGACTATCATTGGCTTGGCCTGGGTCACAGAGCCTTTCCTGAACCAATCACTGTGGCCAAGCGATTGCTGTCCTTTCACTGGTTAACCCAGGGCTATCTGCCCACTTGTGGTGGGGTCATCAGCCCCATCTAAACCACATGGACTAGGAGTAAGAAAGATGTGGTTTCCCCAAAGGAAAATCATGGTGTTGACATTGGAAGATGGGAGAATGGTTGCTGGGTAGGCAAAAATGGCAGTTGTCCATCAGAGATAGATATTACAACCCTCATGTTATAGTTGAAGAAATTGAGCCTAATAGAGGTTAAATGGCTGGTACCAGGTTGTACAGCTGAAACTCAGTAGAGGTGCAATTTCACCCAAGTTGGGCTCACTCTATATTCTGCCTTGATTCCTAGGATTGCCATGGGAATGCAGGAAACTTCAGCTTGCTCAGGGAGTAGAAGGGAACAGGAGTGGAAATGATAAGAAAGAAAATATGGTCTTCTGGAATAACCAATGAGAAAAAAAGCTGCTGGCTGGGTAAACCTCGGGTGGACGCAGGTGGCTGGGCAGAGGTGTTGGGAATCAAGGGGTCTCTACGGGAGACATCTCCATTGGAGAGACCTGGTCTCTATCTCTTCCGAATAACCCTACTTGTCTGTTTGTCCAAGGCCTTTCCAATCAACCTTGATGTTTGGCAAATGCTATTGTATTTTACTGAACACAACTGGGCTCAGAGGGCATTGCTGTGAACACTCACAGCCCTGGTGTTTCACAGAATGACATCGGAGAGGAGGGGAGTCCTGTGACCCCAGGAATGAATCCCCACATTGGGATAAGCTGGACATATACCACCCAACCAGATATTTCTGGTCTGTATCCACCTGGAACTTTTCAAGGGAGAGGAACCCTTTGAGCAAGACCATGAAAGACAGGAGAATTTGCCTGGAGGAAGCAGTTTTCTGCTTGTCTAGGGTGGGACTGTTTTCTAGAAAATTTGGGGCCAGTTCTGTTCATGTACACTTATGGAAAGAGGAGAAACACACACACACATACACACACACACACACTCTTTTTCTTTCGGATCACTGTATCTGTGGCCTCCAGACTGTGATGGGGAAATAAAGTCTGATCAAGGCTCTAAGTAGGGGGTGCTGGGAGTTAGGGAGGCCTGGGGGACACAGGGTACCAGGAGGGACAGCTGAGGGAGGATGGGAGTGTGGACCCAGAAAGGAAAGAATTAGGACCACATATGTGGTCCTGGGTTCTGCTACTGATTCTCCCAAGAGGCAGAGATGGTGACAGAACCCGGCATCGGACCCTAAAGAAAGACATGAGTTGAGTTGGAGGACAGCTGCAGACTGTTGTGTGAGAGCCTTGCCTTTCCCCTGTATCCCTAGCCCCACCCACGCCCCCTGTGCTTCAATCTGAGCTGCTGGAGGCTGAGGCGAAGTGGGTGGAACATTTCTAAGCATAGAATGTCTTGGACTTGGAACCCATGGGAACCTGAGAAGCAAACTCATCCTCATCCTCACCTAGTGAAAAATGCCCTCGATTGGGCATTGTTAGATGCTTCATCATCAGAAAAGCTCCTCCTTATGTCACACCCAAATCTGCCTCCCAGTAACTCCCAAAGAATGGTCCCACTTGTGGACAGTTGGCATCATGCTGGACAAATCCAAGTCCCTTTCCAAGTTAGAACTGGCCCGAGAGTGTCAGTGACGTCATGTGGTCCAAGCAGCTCCGCTCCCCTCGCGTGCACGGGCTTAGCACGTGTCGGGGTGGCGACGTGTACGGTTGTGCGTTCAGGCAACCCGACTGGTGAGTAAATGAAGGGCTATATTTATCTCCGCCTCCCAGGCCCAGGAGCTCCCACTCTGTGCCAGAGAAGGGAAAAACAAGCATGTGGGGAGATGCCTCACATTATTGTGACAAGTAATTAGGGGATGTAAGATGTTCATAAATTACTTTATTAGACAAATGCTGCTTATAAGTCCCACGCCACAAACATTCCCGGGGAGTTGCCTCTGGTCCCGGGACTCTGCTGCTGAAGGAATCCCGGCTCTCCTCCACATGGTAGGCTGTGTGCAGGGAAAGGTCTGGATTTGGTATCTCTGCTCCGCCCCTCCTAAATGCATGATCTTAGGCACATCAGCTTATCCGGTTAGACTGCAGTTTCTGTGTCTGTAGGTGGGAGTAATGCTCTTCGCTCTCTGCTTCAGGAGGTGTCTCCAGCAGACCCTACCACCGCCAGGGCTGGCGGTAGGGTGATAGTAGAAGAGAAGTGGTGATAAGAGATCCCAGGCATCAGGGCCTGCCTGCGGGGGCGGGGACAGTTGAAGAGGTGTTTCCAGTGGGAACAGAATATTAATTGAGCATCTACTATTGCCGGGGACTGGAACAGGCCTAAGGGACATTGCTGAACAAGATTCTTCCTCAACTTGCTCATCATCCACAGAGAAGACAGGGAATCCTAGGACAAGAGCTGTTTGAAATGAAAATCGTAGCAGCCTAGATCTGGGGTCAGCAAGCTTTTCTGCTAAGTCAAGGGCCACGAGAGTAAATGTTTTAGACTTTGAGGGCCATGCAGTCTCTTGCCACCATTCAGCTGTGCCCTTGTCACGCAAAAGCAGCCTGAGACAATACATAAACGAACGTGCGTGCCTGGATTCTAATGAAACTATTTATGGACACTGAAATTTGAATTTCACAACATTTTTACGTGTCCTGACATATTCTTCTTCTTTCGATTTAAAAAAAAAACACTTAAAAATGTAAAACCATTTTCAGCTCATGGTCCGTAGAAAGGCACGTGGTTTGCTGGATTTGGGTCATAGTTTGCAGACTCTGGGCATAGAGGAAAAAGCAATGGAGTCCATTAGGGGTACCAGGGAAGGCTTTGCTGGGTCTGAGATTCTCAGTAGATGACGGTTTCACTGGGACCGTATGCTGGGGAGGGGAGAGGTGGGCCTTCTACGCAGAGGCAAGTGCTGTTACTTGGGCAAGGAGGCAGGAGCAGGGGAGCAGGGGTGCCTGCCGGACAGTGGGGAGTTTGGAGTGATTGGACTACAGGTGCGAGGTGGGGAAGTGAGCGGGTAAGACTGGGGAGAAGGTTGGGGTGGGATTGGGAAGCCCTTATAAGCCATGAAAAGGAGTTGAGCTGATCCTGAGGGCCATGGAGCTCTAGTGGAGATTTCTTGACTTTGTAGGAAAGCCCCCCCAGCCCCCATCATGGCAGGAGGGCCGGGAAGGGGTTGTCTCAATAGATTGTGAGAGGGGTGATGAGAGCCTGAACGGAGTCAGTAAGAGCAGGGACAGGAGCAAGAAGCCAGACTGGAGAGGAGAATCCATAGGTGGAAACAGCCCAGATATGGGGGCAGGGAGGAGAGGAGGTCATCTCTGAGGTCACATTCCCAATGGAGTGCCATTTGTGAACAAGCACCCCATTATGTGCCCTCCCCCTGATGGCTAATAGGTATATAATGGTGCCTCAGAGGAGGGGCAGGGAGGGGCCTCCCACTCGTGTTCCAGGTTCTGCACCAGGAGCTTTATAGACATTATGTCATTCAATCCCACCACTGTCCTGAAAAGGGAGTTTATGGTCTCACTTTACTGATAAGAAAACCAAGGCCTGGAAAGGTTAAGCAGTTTGCCCCAGGCTACACAGCTGGTGAGTGAAAAAGGGGAGCTCGGATCTTGGGTTGATTACTCTATATGCCAACATCTTTCAACCTGGACACACTGCCGGGGGCAGTTTGGGAGCATGAGGCACCCAAAACCCGAAAGGACATTTTCATGGGCACCTGGTCACACTGGAGGCTGTGGAGGAGAGCACAGCAGAGCAGGGGGAGGTGGCAGGGGTTGGGGTGACAGAAGTCAGGCAAGTAGCTCCTCTGCTGGGCATCTATATTTAATTCCAGAGCGAGGAATCAAGGGGGTGGTTGAGAGAGACCTCGGATAAGCTGCTGAGCCTCTGGCTGCAGTCTTCCTTTGTGAAGCCTGGTGAGGGGATACTGAAGGGACCGCAGGGGTGGTTCCAGTCACCCTGCATACAAAGCTGTCCTCCCAGAAAAGGCACCTCCCCAACCCCTGCCAGGGCACCATCCCCAAACCCTTAATTCCATTCCATCCCTCTACTGCTCAAAAGCGCCCAACTTTTGGTGGGTTCCATGGTCCAAAGGGCACATCTGGCTCCCCAGCCTGGCAGGGAAGGCCCGGCCTCCACAGGGCTCCAGTCTTCTCATTCAGGTCCAGTTCTTACTGTTCCCAACAGAACCTCTGCTGCACTGGCCCCCAGCAAGACACCTTGGCCCCTCTGCTGAGACCACCCCATCCCTCTATAGATCTGGGAGATGCTTTCCTCAAGGTGCAGCTGGGCGCCCACCTCCCTTGCAGTCTTCCCTGACCAGCCGGCCCTCCCCTGGCGCCGTGATGATGTGATGTCCCCGTTACCCTCAGGAAGTGGTGCTGAGGGCTGGCCAAGTTCTTGTTCTGGGTAAAAGAGGAAACACAGGGCTTCAAAGAGAAGCTGAGGGTGATGAGTCCCAGAGCAGAAGACCCTGGTTAGAGGAGAAGGCCAAAGGGGGAGGCAGAGATCATGGGAGCCACCAATTAACCACAGGATCCTGAGGGGGGTTACGTGAGTGTGTTGGGGCAACGTCCAAATTACAGGCAAGGGTCATCATGGGGCTCCCCTAGTCACCCTGCTCCACGAAGGACTATCATGGGCTCTGCTGTGAAAACACCTATTATGGGATGTGGTCGAAGCCATGGTTATGGGGTTGGACTGGAAGGGCTTTGTATCTTAGGGAGAGGGCCTCGTAGGGAATAAAGCTTCCTGGATAAACCTTAAAACATATCAATTTCCATGTTATTTCAGTGGCCGCAGGAAGCTCCACAACCTGGAGGAGGTGGGTTACACTTATACTTAACACTTACACTAATCACAAGGCTGTGACCTTGAATAGCTGTTGAACATTCGCAAGGTGCTTTCACGTGCACTAGATCATCCCACCTTCATGACAATCTGATGGGTGTTTTCATCCCCGTTTTACAGATGAGGCTGAAGATTAAATGTGACTTGCTAGGCTCTTCCTCATGGCTGCCATGCTGGTCTTCAAGGTCACGGGAAAGCCCCCTTTGAGTTCTCTCTCCTAGCAGGAGGGCGCAGTGTTTCCTAAGTGTTAACCAGGAGCGTGTGAATTAGCTTTTTAGAAGCTTCTCACGCAGCTAGTAAGTGACGAGCTTGGGAGTCAAGTCTAGTTCTATTCTCCTCCCAACAGCTTGTGTTGTTACTTAACTGCATGTGTGTGCACCTGTGGCCTTGGTGAAATTATACACTCCTTGAGGGTAGATATTCTGTTTCCTGTTCTGTGTAAGCCCCCTTTTGCGCCGGGCACTAGTACATAGTAAGCACTCAGCCAACCTTTGACTGATCATCTCTTCCCTCCTACCCCAACTTCGAAAGGTCTGCCCCTGAGTCATTCTGCTTAGGAAGGAGAGATGGAATACTGTCAGTTTCTCTGGGATCCCCTTCCCTTTGGGAGTTTCTCTGGAGAGTTCCCAGAGCTGACCTTGGGAACAGAGATCCAATTCTTGCCATTTGGAGCATTTGTATCCTGATTACATTCATTCCCACGACGCATCTTCTCATGGTCTTGGACAATTCAGAGCGTTGCTTGGTGGGAAGGCAGGGGAGAGAAGGTGGCCTCTCTCCATCACTTAGGGGTGCAGATTCTCAGATGCCAATTTCTCATCTTTGACCCAGTCCCATTGTTCACTGCGGGACACTTAAGCTCTCAGGCCCACTTTGGGGCTCAGGAAGAGCTGGTCCGCCTTCCCCATCCATCTCTGCTTTATCTTTCTTTCATCTAATGGTTTGCCACCTTGGCAGGAAGGGTGCTACTGGGAGCTGGGGAGACCCCCTCTTCCAAGTTCTCTCTCTTAGCAGGAGGGCACTGTGTTTGCTAATAGGTGTTAAATGGGAGCATCAAATTTTAATCAGCTCCTTAATGGAGTCTGGGGACCTGGGGGAGTTCTCGAGTCCTGCATTATGCTGCTTGTTGGAGCCAAGTTGGATGCAGTGAGTGGGAAGGTGGGATGGGAAGCTGCCGTCAGCCAGAGCTACTGGAAGATGAGATGGTGCCGGCTACTTTCATTCAGGGTGGCCCAGCTCAAGTGGCCACCGTGGCTGCTCTTGGTGACCCATCCATTGCTGACTTCCTCTTGGTGGGAAGCAGGTCTAACAGCAAATGTAAAAATGGGAGAACATTGGCATCGGAAGACCCTGGTTCATATTCTAGGATTTTCGAGTTGAATGAATTACTGTGGATGAGTTCCTTGGTGTGGTAGCCAGTTCATTTTAATTAGGGCCCCCAAATCGGGCCTCCCTGCATCCCTTTTGCGATGGGATGTTGCCACTCTTAGCACTGAGAGGCAGAGTTTCTTCATCCCCATCACACTGAGTTGGTCTATGACTTTCTTTGACCAATAGAATATGGTGGGAGTGTCATAGGTGGGATCTGGAGCCTAGGCCTTAAGAGTCCTTATCGCTTTTGCTTTCCACTCTCTTGGAGTGCTGTCCTGAGACCACCATGAAAGGAAGCCTGTCTAACCCAGTAGAGGGTGAGAACCCATGTGGAGGAGAACCAGGGTGCTCCCATCCATAGCCAGCACATGCGAGTGAGGTGACCTTCCAGCTCCAGGTGAGCTGTACGCTGACTGCAACCGTATGAGGGATACCAGGTAAGATGTGCAGAAGGACCACCTAGATTGAAAACACATATTGTGAGAAATAAGAAAATCATCATTGTTTCAGGGCACTGAGTTTTCGGGTGCTTTGTTACTGTTTAATAGATAACTGAAATGCTTGACTTCTCTGAGCCTCGGATTCTCAGATATAGCCCAGGACCTCCGATGAGCACCTTGTCCCTGGAAGGGCCTCCATGACAGGTGCCTGAGACTGTGCCTGGGACATAGTAGGTCTGCAGGGAGAGAGAAGCACTGCCAATGAGACTGGGGGAGAGAAGGGCCTTGACCGTCACAGCAAGGAGATGTGACAGTGGTGGTGGTGGTGGGATGAGGGAGAGGGACGACATGTAAGACGTTTCTGAGACAAAACAGGATTTGATGAATGACTACATGAGCAAGGAGGGTGAGTCAGAGATGCCATGGAGGTTGCCAGCCCGGGGAAGTGAGTAAACAGTGCCGCTAAGGAAGGTGGGAGGAGGGCAGGTCTGAGATGGAGATGAACGGGTGTGAGAAGGAGACAGTGGAGGCAGTTGGCCATGTGGGTCTGAGCTCAGGAGAGAGGCCAGGGCTGGGTGGAGGTGTGGGACTCATCGGGGTGCAGGGGGCCATTGAAACCTGGTGGATGGCTGTCTCAGTCTGTTTGTGCTGCTATAACAAAACACCGCAGACTAGGTGGCTTGTGAAAAACAGAAATTTCTATCTTTGACTTCTTAATTGACATCAGACTCCTTCTAAGCACTTCACAAATATCATCTATCTCAACCTTGTAACGACCCTACTATCCCCATTTTACAGACAAGGAATCAGAGGCACAAGAGTTACTTGGTGCACAGTGCACATCTAGTAAGTTCCAGAGGCCAATGTGGCGGTCTAGTTTAGAGCCCACACTCTTAACCAGTGCCCTCTAAGCCAACTCCCCGGCATGATGCACATAGTAGGCGCTCATGAAATACATGTGCATTGAATTAAATCCATCAGATCACTATTTCCAAGAAAGCCAAAGATTGTAAATTCGTAGGAACACAAATCCCTTTAAATGTCACTTTTAGAATCTCAGATACTAGGAAGAAAACGAAATAGGAGGGTGGGTGGGTCTTCAGGAGGGATTTTGCTCTTCCATTTTTGCAGCTAGTGTGGTTTGCTGCCCTCTCACCCTGCCCCTGCCCCACAAACCTTCCTCCCAGTCTTGCCCTCTTGGGAAAGGGAAGAGTTGGAGCACCCACCAGCCATCGTGGCAGACAGGGGTGGGGTAGAGCAACGATCAGTGTTTCAGTGTTCTCCATGCTGCTGGAGCCTGTGAGGCGAAGGCCAGATGAGCTGGAGCTGAACGCAATTTTTGTCAGAGTTCCCTTCCCATCTGTGAATGCAAATCCTGAATTACAGGCCATCCGGATGACAAGCTGACATTTTAGCTCCAAACATTCTCCTATAATTAGTAGAATCTAATGCAATACAGGGAATGGCTCCATTTTACACACACGTTATCGTAATGCCTTTAAATAAGATAATTGATTATGCCTCTGCATAAGAAAGTGAAATATTCGGTGTAATTAAAACCAGCATTCCAATCCTGGCTGCCTGACAGGTGATCCACGTGTCACTTTATAAACCCTTAAAGTACTGCTCACACCCACATTCAAAGTTTGTTGTAGAAAAAACTTTGGAGAATTTTTTTTTCTCATGGTTTCCAGCTTTGGTTCTGGAAATCTGAGTGCGGGTGGCTACTGATTTTGGGGGGATTTCTGTATTCCTCCTCAGCTCCCTGACATTATCACAAACTCTGTCTCACGTTTCGCTAATAGATCTTCTTTTTATAGATGAGGAAATTGAGGCACAGGGAAATGACAGCCATTCTGTGACAGCCAGGCTTGGAACTCAGTTGTCTGTCTCACAGCCCTTGCAATTAGATTTGAATTCAAGTTCTTTTGCTAAAAGTGGGAAAAGTGTGGTTTTATTGACAGAATGTAGGGCTGGAATCAGGAAATCTGGATTCTTCTTGGCTTTGCAATCAGTTAACTTCTCTGAGCTTTAGTTTCTCCACTTACTTCATTGATTGGCTAGGGAGAAAATTAGATCAGATCAGTGAAGTGAGAAATTTTAATATAATAGCAATCTAGTAGGTAGACTCCTGGGTTGTCTGGGGTGGAGGTGGGGAGGTTACTTGTTTGAGTAAAGAAAAGTCAGGTACGGCTGTGGAAATCTCAGCGGCCTGGAGGTCTAGGGAGTCCCCAGTACTGCCCCATTACTCTTGACCCAGCCTCCATCTTCTGGAGGTTGAGTGGTGGGGAGGAGATGGGACATCAGTAGGAAAGCTAGGTGAAAATTGTGTGAGCAGCTCTTTGCCTTGTTGGTACTTGGAGATGACATAGACATCTCAAGTGGTGTTGACCCACATTAGAGCCCTGCATTAGTCCCACCCTCTCAGTAAATTTCCGAAAGAGTTAGTCTGTGGCATGCTTTTTTTTTTTTTTTTTTTTTTAAATTATTATTTATTTATTTATTTATGGCTGTGTTGGGTCTTCGTTTCTGTGCAAGGGCTTTCTCCAGTTGCGGCAAATGGGGGCCACTCTTCATCACGGTGCGCGGGCCTCTCACTATCGCGGCCTCTCTTGTTGCGGAGCACAGGCTCCAGACGCGCAGGCTCAGTAATTGTGGCTCACGGGCCCAGTTGTCCACGGCATGTGGGATCTTCCCAGACCAGGGCTCGAACCCGTGTCCCCTGCATTGACAGGCAGACTCTCAACCACTGCGCCACCAGGGAAGCCCCTGTGGCATGCTTTTGTGGGGCAGCTGATGGGTATTGGGTGAGTGCTCTGGAGACAGGAAAGCAAGCTACTCCCATTGGTTTCTCTTCAGGGGGCAAACTAATTACTTCATCTTTATTCTCATGAACCCCATAGCCTCATCCCAATAGCATTACTAATAAAAGCCTAGCTTCCTACAGAGATGTCAAGACTATTATCAATACATTTGTTCAGGAAAAACTCTTCCCAGTGTTGTCCTGTTCACACTTGCATTAGTTTCCTATTGCTGCTTTAAAAAATTACTATACATTTAGTAGCTTGAAATAACACAAATGTATCATCTTATAGTTCTAGAGATCAGAAGTCTGAAATCAATCTCACTGAGCTAAAATCAAAGTGTTGGCAATGCCGTGTTCCTTCTGGAGGTTCTAGGGGAACACCTGTTGCCTTGCCTTTTCCTGCCTCTAGAGGCTGCCTGCATTCCTTGGCTCATGGTCTCTTCCTCCACCTTCAAAGCCAGCAATGTATGTTGAGCCTTTCTTATTGTGCCTCATCTCTGATTCTGATTCTTTAGCCCCTTTCTTCCCCACTTGTCACCCTTGTGACTACACTGAACCTACCAGGATAATCCAGGAAAATCTCCCCATCTCGAGATCCATAACTCAATCACATCTGCAAAGTCCATTTTGTCATATAAAGTAACACAGTCACAGGTTCCAGGGACTAGGATTTGGGCATCTTTTGCAGGGGTTGGGGAGCGGGTTGTTATTCTGCCTACCACTATGCTCTAGCCCCAGGGATAATTGTATTAGTTACCTATTGCTTCTTAACAAATTACCTCCAAATTTCATGGCTTAAACAATGACCATTTACTGTTTCACCATTTCTGTTTGTAAGAAATTCTGTTGGTAAGAAAAACTAATACAAGTGTGAACAGGACAACACTGGGAAGAGTTTTTCCTGAACAAATGTATTGATAATAGTCTTGACATCTTTGTAGGAAGCTAGGCTTTTATTAGTTATGCTTTTTGGACACCCCCCTGGCTGGGGGTCTCTCACAAGGCTGTATTCAAGGTTGGCTGGAGCTGTAGTCATCTCAAGGCTTGATGAGCGAGGATTCACTTCCAAGTTCACTCACATGGTTATTGGTAGGCTGTTGGCTAGAGACATCAGTTCTTTGCCACATAGGCCTCTCCGTAGGGCTGCTCACAATATAGCGGCTGAATCCCTTCAGAGTGAGCGAGTGTGAGAGCAGAAGAGGGTGTCCAGGATGGAAGCCACAGTCTTTTCATAACCCAGTATTGGAAGTGACATCCCATCACTTCTGCCACATTCTTTTTTGTTAGAAATGAGTCAATAAATCCAGCCCACACTCAAAGAGAGTGACTTACACGGGGTATAACCAGGAAGTGAGGATCAAACTCCGGGCCATCTTAGAGGCTGCGTCCTCCAGCAATGGGGAAGCTGATCCCTAAGGATCAGAGATGAGGCCTCCAAGATTTAAGACAAGGGAAATCAGACTTTAGAGGCCCTATCCCAATGCAGAGGAGAGTGAGATATTGGGGGGGGAGGCGTGTGGGTAGGTGGGTGGTTATAGAACTTTCTTCCATCTAGGTCAGTGGTTCTCTAACTTAGGAGATATATTAGAATTATCTGGAAAGCAAGATAAAATGCCAAAGCCTGGACTCCAAACCTATAGGTTCTTATTTAGTTGGATTGGGGTAGAATACATGCAGGTGCATGTTTTTCAGAACTCTCAAAGTAATTCTGATTTGCATCAAAGTTTGAGAAATTTTGATCTAAAGAGTTTGCTGGTGTCTAAAAGAAGGGATTTGGAGATACCACGGAACTCTCTGAAGTCTGGATCTTCCAAATGATGATAACGATGATGATGATGACAATAATAAGAATTATTATTTACGTGAGTACTTAATACTTGGCAGGCACTATCTCCTGGGTCTCAGTTTCCTCATCTACAAAACGGAGAGAACATCAATCCAACAGGGAGATAGTGAAGCCTAAATGATTTAAGTCTGTATGCACTTGGTAAATGCTGGATTTACACCAGCGCCTCCTGTCTTGGACATCCCTGTGCTCCTTTTGGGGAGCCGAGATACCACACCCATCCCACCACCCTAGCACATTGGAACTGCTGGACAAGGGTGAGTGAACTCAGAGGAACCTACAAAGGACATTGTGTAGTGACCACAGGTCTGATGGGCTGCCCAAGAGGCCATTATGCAGGCTTGGGCTGGGGTGAGGCTGGCTGTGCGGTGTACCCAGGGCTTCCATTAAAAGGCTTGGACCAGCAGCTAAGCCTAAGAGCAGTGACCAGGCTATTTTTACCTCCAGGTGACAGAGCTGGATCTACTCCTCTTCTTAGAGGAGCAGTCTATGCTGGACATGGCTGTACCTCTGAGGCCCAAGTCCACTTCTCATCACTGATGAGTGAACTCCGTTGACAGTTATTCCCAGCTTTCCCAGACCTCTTAGGTTTCTTCAGAATTACCTGGTAGTCTGGCCTGGATTAAGGGGGATGTAATTCTTTGTGGGCAGGACTTTTGGCTTCCCCTGCTTAAGCCGTCACTTGGTTCAAGTACAGGTATGCCCTAAATAGGAAAGTAGGAAGGGCTGGTGACCTTCACATAGCCCTAAATAGGGAAGTAGAAAGGGCTGGTGACCTAAGCCAGGTTTTGTTCTTCCATTACTAGGGAAACCGAGGCAGAGTACAGGGCCTTATCTGCTTACAGTTAGTGTGAGTTTTGGCTATATTTGGAAAGTTCCAGCCTCCTGGAAGTTTCAACACATGAAGATACTCATGAACTGACTGTTCTGTGTGTTCTTTTCTGCCAGAAGCTGAGCTCCTGGGGACTGATGACAAGGATAAAAGAAGTTATGTAGTTCTAGTTTCAAAGGGTCTAAGTTCAAGACTCAAACTAGTTTTGCAATATTGAACTTAGCTTCAAAAAGAATGTCCTTTAAATGCTTGTTTTGCCACTATCTTGCTGTGTTACTTAAGGCAAGTAAGTTCACTTAACCTATTTCAGTATTGACTTTCTTATCTGTGACATGCTTGTATCAGTCAGCATAGGCTCATGCTGCAGTAGCAAACAACCCTCAAACCTCAGTTGCTTAATACAGCGAAGATTTATTTCTTACTCACTTTTTGTGTCCACCTTGGGTCTACTGAGGGCTCTGCTACATGTTGTCTTTATTTTAGGACAGAGATGGACTAAAATAGTTACCATCAGAAACATTGCTGATTTCTGTGGTAGTGGGACAGGGAGAGTGGGCGCAAATGATGGTACTTCCACCTGGAAGTAACACACATTATTCTGCTCATTTTTCATTAGTCAGAGCAAGTCACATAGTCATCTCTAACTGCAAAGGTGCAGGGAAGTGCAATCTTACCATGTGCCCAGAAAGGGGGAGATCTGGAAAGGTTTGGTGAACAGCACTACTGGCTGTCCCAATGAGTACTGTTATGTCAACTTTCCCTCCAGGTTATTGAAAGCATTAAATGAGATAATAGAGGGAAAATCACTTGCAAATAGTAGACACAAATAAGATGTTGTTCAAGTAGCATTTGGTGTCAGCTGTTGTGTGACAAACACTATATGCTAGATATTTTGTAACAGCAGCAACCCCCAGATAGAACTCTGGAAGGCAGTGGCTCCCCTGGCTTTGCTCCCTCTTGGCACTGGAGTCCTGACTGTAATCGTCAGGCAAGGCGCACTAGCCCAGGTATGTGTGTGGAATGAGAGCTCTTCTTCAACTGGAGACTTCTGGATGTTGTCCAAAGTATTTCCTGGGAAGGGCTCACTCTTGTGACAGCTGACCAGTGATCTCCACAAGCAGAGACAACGTGGGTTGTCCTGATGTCGGCCTCTGCGTCCTCTTCACTAAGGAGCAGGTCAGGTCTCTTAGCTCAGTGGATTTGAGACTGGTCGTGGTCTGGTGTGGATTTTGGTCCAAGTGCCCCTCTGTATTCTGGGGTCCACTCTGTGCTGAGATGCCTGCTTCTTGCTTTGAGGCCCTTGGAGTGGGAAGTCTTTGGTAATCTAGGGAGGTCCTGTGATATTGCAGTTCCCTGTCCCCATCAGTGGCTTTTCTGGCAGGAAGAAAAAGCCCGTTGAGATCAGCAGTGTTGTGTTGGTGGCTGCACTCCATGCTGTCTGACCATTGGAATTTTGGATGTTAAGCAGCTCCCTTTTTTTTTTTAAATTTATTTATTTAATTTATTTATTTATGGCTGTGTTGGGTCTTCGTTTCTGCGCGAGGGCTTTCTCTAGTTGCGGCAAGTGGGGGCCACTCTTTTTCGCGGTGCGCGGGCCTCTCACTATCGCGGCCTCTCTTGTTGTGGAGCACAGGCTCCGGACGCGCAGACTCAATAATTGTGGCTCACGGGCCTAGTTGCTCCGCGGCATGTGGGATCTTCCCAGACCAGGGCTCGAACCCATGTCACCTACATTGGCAGGCAGATTCTCAACCACTGCGCCACCAGGGAAGCCCCACAGCTCCCTTTTTTTTTGATGGGAAGAATCTTTACTTGAAATTTAAACTAAAACGAGATCCCTATGTCCTTAGCATTTTGTGTGGGCCAATAGATACACCCCTGGCAACAGTAGCTCAGAACTTAGTCACTCCTGTGCTCAATATACACTTGCAAATGCATTCTCTTGTTATAATTCCACAGGATTATTCTACTAATAATTTTATTAGTAGTAATAAATTATTAATTTATTAGCAATAAATACTAATAATATTATTCTACTAATAGTCCTGTGAAATAGCTAACATTCTTATCCCCAATTTACAGATGAGGAGACTGAGGCTCATGTGGCTTATCTGCCTTGTCCAAGGTCCCACAGGTAGCAAGTGGTCTGCATTTAAAGACAGGTCCTCAGACTCCAAGCCCATTGTCCATTTCACTCTACAACTCTCCTTCATAGTGTTGTTTGCCTTTTTTTTTTTTTTTGATGATAGAAGATCCTGACTAACCATCCACGTTTTAGAGCTAAAGGGGATTTTAGAGGTGATCTGGCCCAACACCCTTGTTTTATGGAGGAAGCTCCAGGCTCACAGATGGTTGTCTGATGGCTCACATTGAGCTGTGTCTCACTCCTTTGCTTTTTCTACTGTATCCTAACCATGATGATAGTTTTTTTTTTTTTTGCTTTATTTCTGTCCATTCCCTGTCCCCCTTCTACAGCATCTCATCCTCATTTTGTAACACCACCTTCTAGAAGCCTCCCCTGATCATCTTTCTTCCCCCAGGTTAGGTTTGGTGCCTACTCAATGCAATGTAATAGTCCCTATAGCCTTCCAGATTATAGGATATACCCACTGAGTTGTAATCGTCAGTTTACTGATGGATAACGGTGGACCTCCCCCTCCACCCATCACCCTGGGGACAGAAATTATGTTTGTTTTGCTTGCCACTCTATACTTGAGGCTGGCACTTAGTTGGTGCTCAGAAAATGTTCATAGATGGAAGGAAAGAAGAAAAGGAAGGAAGAAAGGAAGAAAGGAAGGGAGGGAGGACAGCTGACCAGGTGTGACTTTCAGTGTGGGCCCTCTCTTGCAGGGTTGGGGGGTGCCTCCTGAGGGGCTCTTCCTCTTGGGGTCTCCCAGGGGTCAGGGAGCAGGAAAACCTCTCTGCTGCCTTTGTGGGGCCTGCCCCCTGCCTCTGAGTTGTTCTTATTCTTACCAGCAGCCCTTGGAAAGGGAACTGAGCTGAGCGGGGGGGGGGGGGGGGGGGGAGAGCAAGAGAGATTGAGGGGGAGAGAGTAGAGGAGGGTGCGCTGCTCCAAGACAGGAGAAGAGCACTTAAAAAATGTCACTTAGAATCCCTGAAAGAATAGGCTGTAAAAACAACCACACACTCTCTGCTGGGTGACGCAAGTCAAAGAGAAATGCGATGCAATTAGTCACTGGTTCTGAGTAGGAGGCGGGGAGGGGGCAGGGAGGCAGAACAGGAGAATGGTGAAGGGCTGGGGGGCGGTGGCAGCCTCCCTCACAAACTTTGCATCATCTGCTCAGAGACAGCCTCCGTAGCCCTGGGGAGATGTTATTTCTTTTCTTTCAGCCCTCTGTGCTGGCCAGAGCCCCTCCTCGCTTCTCCTCTTTCTCTCCCAAGAGGTGGCATCTTCCCCCTTTGCCAACACAGTCTTAGGTCTAGAACTGGGGAGCCCACAGTTTCTTGAGGGAAGGAGGAGGCTGGGAGACCAGGGTTCATGGGATTGTAAAGGGGGGAAACCTTTGACCTTGGGCCCACCCTGTGGACCTCAGCTCCCCACTTTCCTGCCCACTTTGGTCCAGAGTGAAATGTTTTTCCTGTTCAGGACTTCAAAAGGAGTAATTTGTTCACCCCATTACGTACCAAACAGTTACTAAGCAGTCACTATGTGCCAGACCCTGCCCTCATGGAGCTCACAGTTTAAGTCGAAGAGATGGACAAGGCATTAGGCAAATAGGATGCTGAGTGACGGGAAATATGCTGGTGGTTTCCCATTTTACCCATCCAAGAAGTAGCCTAGCTGCTGCAAATGGGTCTGAAGGAAGGATCCAGAAGATCCTTTCTCACAAGGCCCTCCTTGTTTTCCTGGGTAAGGAAGCAGTCAATGATGATTAGAAGTTCTGGGTATTACATGAACCTCACACTGCATGGACTTTTGGGTTCCCTGGCAAGAGAGGTAGATTCAGGAAAGAAGTGTCCTAAGGGTACTTTTAGAGGCAGGGGTCATCCTATCTTTTAACCACTGCTATTCACAGCAGCATCAGCACCCCCTGGGAACATATTAGAAATACAAATCCATGGGCCCCACCCAAACTTGATGAATCACACTCTCAGGGAGTGGGGGCCAGAAATCAGTGTTTTAACAAGACTCCAGGTGATTTCATTGTGCGTGGAAATTTGAGATGCCCTGTCTAAAAGACTAGCTGAAATTGACTCAAATCCCCCACTCCTCTGTCTTTGGGAAGGTGAGGCCAATCTAGCTCCCTCCCTTGGTTTTTGTAAATTTCAAAAGCTTTCTTAGTCAACAATGGCTCTGATTTCAGGGGCGGGGGTTGGGGGGGTGGGGAAGGGCGGAGGAGGTTGATAATTCTTGTTATGTATTTAGTGCCATGGACCTTTATCTTCACCTGGGTTACAACTCTGATAAGGGACACAAGCTTTTCTTTTTTTTTTTTTTTAAATAAATTTATTTATTTTATTTATTTATTTTTGGCTGCGTTGGGTCTTCACTGCTGTGCGCACGCAGGCTTTCTCTAGTTGTGGTGAGCAGGGGCTACTCTTCATTGCGGTGCGCGTGCTTCTCATTATGGTCGCTTCTCTTGTTGCAGAGCACGGGCTGTAGGCACGTGGGCTTCAGTAGTTGTGGCACGCAGGCTCAGTAGTTGTGGCTCGTGGGCTCTAGAGCTCAGGCTCAGTAGTTGTGGCGCACGGGCTTAGTTGCTCCGTGGCATGTGGGATCTTCCCAGACCAGGGCACAAACCTGTGTCCCCTGCATTGGCAGGCGGATTCTTAACCACTGCGCCACCAGGGAAGTCCCACAAGCTTTTCTTGATCCGCCTTTTTGCACATTCACACCTCCCAAATACAGTTCACATGAGGTAGTTGTGCATAATAGATTTTTCCTTGTGATTTGAAGGCACATTGTGGAAAGGAACATCCCAGCACTTCAGCCAAATAATTTAAAGTCGAATATTTCCCTTCCCTGTCCCTCAGCCATTTTTTTTTTCCTGGCCGCGCTGCACGGCCTGCGGGATATTATTTCCCCAACCAGGGATTGATCCCACGCTCCTGCAGTGGAAATGCGGCAGAGTCTTAACCACTGAATCGCCAGGGAAGTCCCCCCTCAGCCATTTCTTACAACGCAAGCCCCCAGTGATGTTCCTAGGCCTTCTCTCTCCTCCGTTCTTTTTCTCTTCTCTACATGTAAGTTTCTATGCATTTAACTTGCCAAAGACCTTAACTTTCTCCTTGTTTCCTTCCAACGCAGTTCTCCAGGATCCCACCTTGCACCACCTAAGAAACTCTGATATTTTCACAAACAAAGATAGTTCCTTCCCTAGGAGGTTCTCTGGTGCCATCTGGTAAAATAGTAATTTTCTTTATCCCCCTACATTAGCAATCAAACTTCTTATTTAATCCTAAGGGTGCTCCCACAACCATGGCCTTGGTAACTTCCTACTTCTTTAGGCTGAAGGGTTGTGGTCTGCCCTTCCCACACCAGCATTCTCTCAACCTGGGGTCCTTTCCCTTGGCCATATTACTGACTTGGTTCTCAAGTGGATGCTTCACCCATTAAAGAAATTTCTTAACAGTCTTTCCTTCCCTAGCTTGTCCTCTTTTATTGTTGTTTTTCTCCCAAAGACCTTTGTTCATTCAGCAAACTCTTCTTAAAATTCTTCTCAATCCCTCAATCCTTAAATGCTGCCTCCTTCCCCTACCAGCTCTGACCATTCCCTTCTTGCTGGAAGAAAGATTGTCCCTGACCCCAGCCAGGCCATGAGCACTGCCTCAGTGGTGGCTTCTTATGCCCCTCAAACTTGTACCCATTTTACCTCTTCCAAACTATTGATTCAGTTGATTCAGCTGATGTTATTTAAGCTTTCAGGGTAATAAATGAAGGTAAACCATGTCACGGCCTCATACCCACTCCAGAATAAGCTTTAATTAGAAAGGAGGACAGGTACTTCACCAGAAAGGAGACTCTACCTTCCATGAATATGTAGAAGCTCATTAAACTTCTGTGCACAGATGGATGTCAAAAACTTTTTCCATCCTCGCCTTCTTGACCTGTCCATCATCTGCAAGACTGTCAACCTCACTCTCTCCTTTCATTCTCTCTTCAGGCTGGTCCTGATGTTGGATCCTTCCGAGGATCTTCTCCTACTATTTTGAGCATCCCTTTGACTGTTCTTGTCTTGTAAGATGGGCACCTTTACTCCTCTCCCGGCTTCTCTTGCCAGGAGTAAGACCAAATATTGGGAATCAGCTAAGCATAATGAGGAACGTGGAGGGCTGAGCCCTGGCCACACTGCAAATCATCTGGGAAAAAAAAGCACTGGGGTGTTTCCCAGGACAGGTCCTTTGGGGCACATCAACGAGTAGACAGAGATGAGACTGGGTTTTTCTGCATGAACAAGCAAGGCTCCTCCCTATGACCTAGCTCTTCTTGGTCTGGAGATGCCACATCCTTGAAGTGAAATCAACAATCCTTTCCTTAGATCACATCCTTTCCTGATGTGAAGACCAAGAGAGCCTGATCATTTGTAATCACCTCTTTCCAGTTGATAACAGACATTGGAACCTTAACCTGGAGGATCTGCAGATCCATGATGACGAGGAAGAGCATTTCCCTGGGAAACATCTGCCAAGTAAGTCTTTCCTCCAGGGTAGTTGTCAATGATAAGCCTCCTTATCACTCACCCAGGCACAAAGCCCAGCAAACTGGGCAGGGGTACCAACTGGGAAAGCCAAAGTCATCCAGTCTCCTCCTCACAACTGTGGTGATTGCACATCTAGCCACCGTGGGAGCATTTTTCTCTGCCCCTTGTGCCTCTGCTGCCCGTACCCTCTCATCCATGGGGCTGAACCCTGGGGTAGATTTTCTATCAGTGCAGGGGCACAGATCCTTCTTTTCTTGGAAGGCCTTAAGGAGTTGAATATGAGGGTGGGAAGAGGGAAGCCAGAAACTCACAGATGCGATGGAACCAGATCTCACTGTCCAGAGACCACTATGCTAGTAGCAGCAGCTGAGATGCTTTCCCTCTGGGATGGAATCTTGGGCTAACATGAATCTAGATAAAAGAATAAGTCAGGCTCTGCTCCATGACCTCTGGGACACATGATCCAAGACTTAGAACTGAGGTGTGGAGGCCAAGAATGGAAAAAAGGGAGCAGACTTTTTCTCTACATTATAGGAAAGCTTAGACTGTAGGGAACCCAAGGACTGGAATGGTGTTGCATCTCTCCCTGTGGCCCCAGAACTCCTGTGGTGCCCCGCACTTAGCAGACCATTTAGTAAATGTTGAATGGATAAAAGAAGTGGCTTGGCTTCAGAGGAGTGTCAGGGAGGAGCTGATGTAGGTAACTGCAGCTCAATCGGCAGGGACTTCCGTTCTTCCTATGTTCCAGCTGTGAGGCCTGATTGAGTCCCGTCACCTCCCAGAGTCCCCAGCTTCCACATCAGCAAAATGGTAAGTGTTATTGTCTTCATGGGCTTGCTGTGAAGGTTCAGTGAGATGGCAAGTGTGCTATGGGGGGAGCACATCAAAACCACCCCCATCAAAGAGCAGCATGACAGAGTAAAAAAAGCCCTGGATTTGGAACAGTCTGTAGGTCCAAATTCCAATTTTTTCACTGCCCTTCCAAGCTATGTGATCTTAGGCAAGTTGCTTTATATCTCTGAGCCTCGGTTTTCTCATCTGATAAGAGTATCCATTTGTATTTGTTTTCTATTGCTGCTGCAACAAATCATCACAATCTTAGCGGCTTAAAACAACAGAAATTTATTATCTTACATTTTTGGAGGTCAGAAGGCCAAAATGGGTCTCAACTAGATTAAAATCCAAGTGTTAGCAGGGTTGGGTTCCTTTCTGGAGGTTCTATGGGAGAATCTGCTTCCCTGCCTTTTCCTTACCCTCATTCTGTGGCTTGTGGCCCCTTCCATCCTCAAAGTCAGCACCGGCTGGTTGAGTCTTTCTCACATGGCATCTCTCTGACACCCACTCTTCTTCCTCTCTCCAGATAATCCAGAATAATTTCCCTATTTTAAGTTCAGCTGATTGGTAACCTTAATTCAATCTGCAACCTGAATTCCCCCTTGCGTGTAACATAATATATTCAGATGTTCTAGGAATCAGGATGGAAACATCTTTAGGGTCCATTATTCCACCTGCCACACCTCAGAGTGTTCTTATGAAGATTAAACAAGACAATACATGTAATTTAGGACTGTGCTGACTTGTGATAAGAGTTTAGCAAATTGTGGCAGCTATCACCATCATCATCACCACCACCACCATCATCATCACCACCACCACCATCATCATCACCACCACCACCATCATCATTATCATCACCGTCATCATCACCACCATCACCATCATCATCATCACCACCATACCATCATCATCATCATCATCACCATCGTCACCACCACCATCACCATCATCACCACAACCACCACCACCATCATAATCATCACCACCACCACCACCACCACCATCATCATTACCACCATCATCACCACCAACACCATCACCATCATCACCACAACCACCACCACCATCATAATCATCATCACCACCACCACCATCATCATTACCACCATCATCACCACCAACACCATCATCACCACCACCACCATTATCATCACCATCACCATCATCATTGCCACCACCACCACCATTATCATCATCACCATCATCATTATTCTATAGTCATCTTAGTCCCCATTCCCTCCTTTGCTCTGCAGAAGGAAAGCTTGCCCCTTTGTGAGGACCACCAGGTGTGCTGGGGCAGACGAAGGCTCACAGAGCTCCCTGCATGTCTCGCCCTTGACTTCCTGGCTCACCAAACCTCCAGCCCCAGTTCTCCCTCTTCCACAGGAGCTGCCCTGATCCTTGGGCCCTCACACAGGGGCCCAGGGACAGCTTCTGCTTCTAGACACCACATCCTGGACGAGGGGGAAACCAGCTTTGTCTTTCCCCCCAGCCCCACCGAGCTCTGTCCGCAGTCCTGGTTGGAGAAATGCTCCTGGACACACAGAGCAGTTGTGAGAACACATTTCTCTGGAAGTTCACAGCTCCCCTGGGCTCTTCCTGAGCACGAGGGGCTGTGCACAAAACCCCAATGCCAGTTAAAGATGAGTTAACAAAACAGCTTCTTATGTAATCTGCCTGATAATAATGGAACATGATATTCATTCGGGGAGGGGAGGGGATGTCCCTTACTCTCCTCCAGCTGTGGGGAGGAGCTCTGTGGACTCCAGGGTACTGGTACAGCGAGGTGAAAGAACTTTGTTGAGAGAACGTGATTTGTGTACTCCAGCGTTGGTGGGTATAGGGGTTGGGTCTGACTCTTGCGAAAAGCATCTAAAGGCTGGGACTGGCTGGAAATGCCTGTCCTGTCAGAACACAGAGAAAGAGTGAGGTGGGAGGGGCTTACCCTTCCCAATTCCAGTGAACTTTTTCTGAGTCTTATGAGGGTGATGGGATAAGAGCCATTTGGAAAGGGCTCCATGCAAGATGACTCCGCCAACAAAAAGAGGTTGTGTGGTTGTGCCCCTGGATGTGGGCTCTGGAAGGAGTGGCGAGGCAGTCACC